>NC_040021.1:19742020-19844527 GCF_000972845.2 Larimichthys crocea
TAGACAGGGGGGGACCGGTGACATCACACAGGATAAGACAGGGACCGGGGACATCACACCGATAAGACAGGGAACCGTGGACATCACACAGGAAAGACAGGGGACCGGGTAGCATCACACAGGATAAGACAGGAGACCGTGAACATCACCAGGATAAGCAGGACCGGTGAATACACAGGATAAGACAGGGGACCGGTGACATCACACAGGATAGAAGGGACGTAATCACGGATAACAGGGACCGGTGACATCCACACAGGATAAGACAGGACCGTGACATCACACAGGTAAGACAGGGGAGCCGTGACATCACACAGGATAAGACAGGGGACCGGTGACATCACACAGGATAAGAACAGGAGACCGGTGAATCACACAGGATAGACACAGGAGACCGGGTGACATCACACAGGATAAGACAGGAGACCGGTGACATACACAGGATAGACAGGGGACCGTGACATCACACAGGATAGACAGAGACCGGTAACATGACACAGATAAGACAGGGGCCGGTGAGATCACACAGGATAAGACAGGGGACCGGTGACATAACACAGGATAAGACAGGGGACCGGTGACATCACACAGGATAAGAACAGGGACCGGTGACATCACACAGGATAAAGACAGGGACCGGTGAATCACACAGGAATAAGAACAGGGGACCGGTACACATTCACACAGGATAAGACAGGGGACCGGTAAATTACACAGGATAAGACAAGGGACCGGTGACATCACAACAGGATAAGACAGGGGACCGGTAGACATCACAGGTAAGACAGGAGACCGTGAGATCCACACAGGATTAAGACAGGAGACCTGAGATCACACAGGATAAGAAACGGAGAACACCGATAGAGACCGGTGACTCACAAGGATAAGACGGGGACCGTGGAAATTAACACAGGTATTTAAGACAGGGGACCGGTGTACATCAACACAGGATAAACGGGACCCGGTGACATTCCTGTGTGATGTCACCGGTCTCCTGTCTTATCCTGTGTGATGTCACCGGTCTCCTGTCTTATCCTGTGTGATGTCACCGGTCCCCTGTCTTATCCTGTGTGATGTCACCGGTCCCCTGTCTTATCCTGTGTGATGTCACCGGTCTCCTGTCTTATCCTGTGTGATGTCACCGGTCCCCTGTCTTATCCTGTGTGATGTCACCGGTCTCCTGTCTCCTCTCTGACAGATTCGTTGTCTCAGTCCAATCAGCTGCTGACTTGGTGTCAGGAACAGACTCGTGGTTACCGTGGCGTTGCCGTTAACGACCTGACTACTTCCTGGAAGAGTGGTCTCGCTCTGTGTGCTCTGATTCATCGATATCGACCCAATGTCATGTAAACATCTGCATGTCCAGCTGATAACATAACATAAATGCATGAAATAACATACAGGACACATGACTTTCTGTCTGTTCTCAGTGACTTTGAATCTCTGGATCAATCAGCGGTGGAGGCTAACACGTGGCTTGGCTTTGACGTGGCTGAGCGGGTGTTTGGGATTTCTCCTCTGCTCACAGTGGAGGAAATGTCGTCAGTCGGAGAGCCGGACTCTCTGTCCATGGTGATGTACCTGAGTCAGTTCTACCAGCTGCTTAAAGACATGCCGCCCCCTGCAGGTGAGAGACAGGAAGAAACTCTCTGGCCAAAAAAACAACCTCAAATAACAAAACAAATGACGACACAGACTCTTAAAAAAAAAAAAATGGGAACCATGTCCTCAGTCTGCTGGTCCAAAGGTACCAAATCCTCCACATGACCCTGACATGGTGTGTGAGCCAAGACAGCCCAATGTCCAGAACCTTTAGTGTCCAGGGATCTTATGCTCACCTGGGCCTTGATGCTGAGGAGCTTCTTGACCCCCTCTGAAATGTCCATCAGGGAAGAGGCTTCCCCGAGTCTTCAGACTGCACAGACGATGAGATGCTCTGTGTCAGGAGCTCTTTTTCCAAAACACACAGATCTGACGCTCTTACCACAGTCAATCTTTGGCCTCACCTCACACCCATGTGTGGCACAGAAGTCCAATAACAAAACACCACTCAGGTTCAGCTCAGAACATTCCTCCCAAACACCCCCTTCAGGCTTTTCACCAATATGATTACTAAAGTCCCTCAGGAGTACTGTAGAAACCTTTCGTGATTTCCTGTCCAGGACACCATCCAGGACTCCAGACTGACTCCTGACAGGCACAAACATCCAGAACCTTCATCTTAGCAGCTTGCAGTCACACCGACCCTCTTGTTCTGGGTAACACCAGAAAAGGAGAGTTTGGTTCTAAACCTAATGTTATTCGTAAGTGAGATCAACTACATCTACTCGGTACCACACGTTCCACGACTAGAACGGTCAGAACATGGACCTGACCTTAATGTCTGTCACTGTGGGTGGTGGTTCCATTTCTTTTAGGCCAGCCTGACTGGGCCTCATGGGTTAAGTCCCAGCCACCAGACAGATGATCTTGGGCTTTGATCCCAGTTCTGGGTCTCAGGAGGTTTTTTTGCTGTGAGGTGAGAACAGTGACAAATGAGACAAAAGACAACAACTGACGGATAGCAGCAGTTTAATTTGATGATGTGATGTTGTGATATTATGATGTTATTATGTTGTGATGTTGTGATGTCATGTTTGTGTCTCTTGATGCTTCAGGTTGTCTGAGTCGGAGTTCTGACCTGAGATCAGCTCTCATCACTCCGGCTTCTCTCCTCAGCAGACTGGGACTGAGTCCGTCAAGAAAGAGAAATCCAAAGGTTCCTGTTCTCTATTATTCTGTCTCTGTTATTCTGTCTGGTCTCTCTGGTCTCTCTGGTCTCTAGTCTCTGGTCTCTCTGGTCTTTCTGGTGCCTCTGGTCTCTCTGGTCTTTCTGGTCTTTCTGGTCTCTCTGGTGTCTCTAGTCTCTCTGGTCTCTGATCTCTGATCTCTGGTCTCTCTGGTCTCTGGTCTTTCTGGTCTCTGGTCTCTCTGATCTCTGGTCTCTCTGGTCTCTGGTCTTTCTGGTCTCTGGTCTCTCTTGTCTATCTGGTCTTTCTGGTCTCTGGTCTTTCTGGTCTCACCTTTGTGTCTCCACAGGAGCAGACTGACTCTCGTGGTAAAAGGATGAAGACCAGTGGAGTGTATCGAGAGCAGCAGGAGGTCGGTGTTTACACAGAAATTCATTTTAATATCTAGTTTGATATTTTCTGTAAAATAAAGTTCTTGTTTTCAGTCATGTGACCCAGATACGGATGAGGAGACTTTTGTGGGCGGGTCCAGTCATTCCAGAGTGCGTCTGATGGCCAATCAGCTGCAGGCAAAGCTGGACGAAAGCTTGACTTCCCGCAGGACTTCTTCTGCTGCTGCAGCAGCTCTACGTCAACAGGTGAGATCAGTGACATAACACACAGGTGTCAGTCCGAAAGTTTGTGTTTGACTGAATGTGACTCTGCATGTTGACCAACAGGGGGAGCTTCTGTCCAGCTCCCCTCCCCCCACACAGTCTCCAGACTCTCAGCTATCTACAGCGCCACTTCACATGTCGTCATGGAGGCCGGTAAAGAACTGGTAGTCAGTAGAAACCAGTAGAAGGATCAACATGTAGTTTCCCTTCATGTAAACTAGCTTGAAGGTTCAAGAAACAAACCTAAATTGAAACATTTATTAGTTTGCGTCTCTGTGATGTCTGTTGTTTGGTTGACGTGTCATAGAATCATCACATCACTGCAGTTTCATTAAAACCTTTCTTCAATAAAATCAGCATGATGTCAGAAGACAGATCAGAATAAACATGATTTACAGACTCAAATGATTCATCCAAAAAGAAGCTGCAGCCCCTTGCCAGAAAAGTGAAACCAGCACCCCCTCCTGGAGCCAGACATCATCTGGGTATTTCAACTGGGAGACTTTTTGTTGATGATCAACAGATCTGTGGTCCTATATCTAGGAGAGGAGCAGAGCTGTCAACTGATCACCACCTGGTGGTTACTTTACATTGCATTTAGCAGACGCTTTTATCCAAAGCGACTTACTTGGATCAGATGGTGGAGAAGGCGGCTGGAAACACCTGGTAAATGTGTAGTGAAGTTGAACTGTCTGTAAGGTCTTTAACCCACACCTCTGGAAGAACTTTTCGTGCCTCCCAGGGGACCTGGAATCAGAGTGGGCCATGTTCAAAACCTCCATTGTTGAGGTGGATGTTAGGACCTGTAGTCAGAACAGCATCACTGCCTGCCGTGGCGGCCACCTAAGAACCCACCGGTGGACACTGGTGGTCAAAGAGACCATCAATCTAAAGACGGAGGGCTTGCTTGGCCCGGGGGTCTCCTGAGGCAGCAGAGAGGTATCAGGAGGCTAGAAGGGCTGCAGCTTCAGCAATAGTGGGAACAAAAAAAACAGGTGCAGGGACACAGGTATGGACTCTCATTTGGCCTCAAGAAAGTTCTGGCAAACTGTTCGACAACTCAGGACAAGAAAGCATGTCTCAGATCAGGCTGTCTTCAGCCAGGGTGGAGAACTGCTGACCAGACCGGGGATACTGCAGAGGTGTGGAAAGAGCCCTTTGATGAGTTCCTGAACCTGACCAATACACCTCCTGTGGAGGAGGCAGAGCCTGAAGACTCGGGGGAAGCCTTGCCGATATGTCTGGCAGAGGTTGCCATGGTAGTCGAAAAACTCTTTGGTAGCAAGGTGCCAGGCGTGGATGAGATTCACCCTGAGATGTTGAAAACTTTGGACTTTGTTGGACTGTCTTAACCAACATTCTCTCATTTTCTCTTCTTAGCTTCACTGACAATGTCCTCTTCGCTCTTTTCTCCTCTGCCATTATGTCCATAGAAGCTGCTGATGGCGGTTATATTGCATGCAGATTATTAAAGTGTAAAACTGATAATTTGACTTTAATGTTGACATCCTGTTTCAGAACACGTCCATGTTGTCTGAAGCTGCAGTGATCGACGCTGTTTAAGTAATCAATAAGAGTAGTGATCAATAAGAGTAGTGATCAATAAGAGAAGTGATCAATAAGTAGAAGTAGAAGTATTAGATATGAAATACGTGCTGACTGTTGGATCATGTTTGTCTCCATGGAAACGCCTCGTCAGAGGAAGCGAACTCGTCAGCAGGAACAGATGAGTTTTCGGTTCAAAGAGAAGTTGAAGTTTCAGTCCGACCTCAGCGTGGACAAGCAGGTACTTGCTGCAGTGCATTCTGGGTAACTGTGGTTCACCTGATGTTAGGTCAGACTGACTCTTTAGAACTTTATGTGGACCATGGTGGGTCGTGGTGGACCATGGTGGCGTCTGCAGATCAATTTAGAGAGACAAAGATGAATAACAATGAAAACTTTAATTTTAATGGAGATATGACCAACTACTACATCAACAATAATAAAGATGACGAGACACAGCACATAAGAGCTTTCAGTCAGAGTCCATGGTCTTCATCCTGTAGGGAGGACACATCATTGATATTGAATTTCCCATCTGTCTGTCTGTCTGTCTGTCTGTCTGTCTGTCTGTCTGTCTGTCTCACTGATCACAGTGTCTGCAGATGTACACTGGTGGAGTAAGCTCATTGGCTGAGCGGATAACAAATCAGGTGCTAAGCCAGGAGGAAGTGACCTTGGTAAGAAAATATGATGATGTAATATTATATATATATATATATATATATATATATATATATATATATATAATATATAATATATATATCTATATATTATATCTCTATATATAATTAAGCCATATTAAATATAATTAAAACAAATATGAGTTATATAACATTCATAATGATGCTTTGTGGTAGAAACAGTGTGTTCTTAGCTGAAACTACCTTAGTATAATGAAGCTCATGTTACAGTGACATGTCTGCCTCTCAGCTCACTTGTCTGTGTGTACCTGTCTGTCTGTACCTGTCTGTGTGTCAGTCGTCGGGCTGTTTCTTCTGTCAGAAGAGAGTTTATCTGATGGAGCGTTTGTGTGCTGAAGGTTTCTTCTTCCATCGAAGTTGTTTCCAGTGTTTCCAGTGCAGCAGCACGCTGAGACTGGCAGCTTACGCCTTCAACCAGGACACAGGTCAGTCTGTCTGTCCAACCAGGTCAGTCTGTATTTATATAAATAAATAAAGTGTGTGACCACTCTGTGAGTTTTATTTTAAACTGAATCATGAACTTTTTATCAAATGAATCTTTTATACTTTGATTTATTTCAGCTCATCACATGATGATGTCACAACATCATGTGACCATCTTTGTGTATTTTTGTGCAGTAACAGTTGAAGCCCCAAGCGTGTGTGTGTGTGTGTGTGTGTGTGTGTGTCCTCACAATGCTTGTATTGTGTGTTTGTTTGGTTAAATCAGCCAATAAGAGCACGGTCATGGTCACATGATGAGTTTGAGGTCAGTGGCGGGGTCCGTCTGTATAAAAGCTGATGTTTGTACTCGTCTTGTCTCAGGGAGGTTTTATTGCCTTCAGCACGCAGACTGTCGTCTGAACGTGACAGCGGCGAGGAAGAGGACGCCGGCGTCCGACGGAGCTTCACGCAAAACATCAACAGTGAGAATCAAATACTTCTACTTGAGTACTTCTACTTCATTTGTACTTTCTGCCTCTCTGTGACACACTGAAGTACTCTTCTTATATTCTTTACTCTGCATCTCTGTCTTCTTTGTGCCGTCTTCGTGGGTCACTAACTGTGTTACCATGGTCACCGGTGGTTGTTCCAAGAGGTTCCTACAGTTCATCTGAATGGTTGTTACAACGTTTTTGTCGTGGTGACCAACTGTCAGCCTGGAACACGTGGTGACTCAGGCTGTCCAGGTGTTTCAAGGTGTTTCCAGGCGTCCTGGAGTGGTTTGCTTACTACTGTACCAACACCTGGTTGTGGTTGCTATAGTTTTCCTGGGTAGTTCTATGGTTACGGGTGCAGGTTACCTGAGTGGTAAAGGTGGTTACTAGGGTGTTCCTAATTGTTGCCATGACATTCTATGTGGTTGCTATGATATTCCAAGCTATTACCAGGACAGTCCAGACTGTTACCATAGCGTTTTGGTTACTAGGATGTTCTGAGTGGTTACTAAGGTAATGGGTGGTTGTGAGGGCATTCCTTCTGTTTGACTTTATGTTTGCTGAGTGGTTGCTAGGCAACGTGTTCCCTCCAGTTTTGTTTGATGTGTCAAAGCGATTACTACGTTTTATACGTTTGTTTTATGTTTCATTTGCGTTTGTTTTCCTCACAGGTGTCTCTAGCCTCAGCTCCGTCCTCTGCAGACTCTCTGGTCTCTGCAGACCGCCGTCGGTCCTCAGGTGAGTTCACTACACTTGTTGTCCATAAAGTCTTTTCACCTGTTCATACTGAGCATGCTCCATAACTCGGATCAATGTGGGCTTTAGTGTGTGTGTGTTTCTGTGTGTGTCTGTGTGTGTGTGTGGCTGTGTTGGTGTGTTGGCAGGTGTATCCATGATGGCGGCAGTGACGCTGGAGAGGATCGAGTTCGAAAACTGGCAGAGCTCGACAAGAGTGGAGGAGGAGCTGCTGGAGGAGCCCGAGGAGGTCTCTGAGGAAACCCTGACCCGGTTCAACCTGGACCACAGATCCAGGTGAGTCGGCTCAGTACATCAAGACGAAAACATGAAAGAACAAAACAATGAAGTTTACTTTGTGTTTCAGCTCAGAGAGCAGCCAACCATGTCATGTGACCTCAGAGGATGCCAGAGCCTCATGCAAGGAGACGCTGCAGCTCCATCTGAGAGATGAGGGAGAGGAGGAGGAGGAGGAAGAAGAAGAAGAAGAAGAAGAAGAGGAGGAGGAGGAGGAGGAGGAGGAGGAAGAAGAAGAAGAAGAGGAGGAGGAGGAGCAGGAGGAGGAGGAGGAGGAGGAAGAAGAAGACAAGGAAGAAGAAGAGGAGGAGGTGGAAGGGGAGGAGGGAAGTAGTGAGGTGGAGTCCAGTGACGGTGAGTCTCTGTGTCCTGTCATGTCTCTAGTTTGAATCCTCTGAAATGTTGTGATGTCATGTGTTGTTGTGATGTCGTGTTGTTGTGATGTCATGTGTTGTTGTGATGTAATGATGACGTCATGTCTCCCCCTGCTGGTAGAGGGTGAGTACAGCCCCCAGGACATGGAGCGACAGTCCGGCCTGTGGCTCCTGTTAGAGGAGGAGACAGGTAGAATTTGAGATCAGATTCACAGTTTTAACATCCAGCATGAAGCTGCCCCTGTCCGTTAGTCATGTGATCATTTTAACGAGCTGCTGATCAGCTGGTGTTAATTAAAAGTTTGTCCTGTGATTGTCACATATCTTCATCTCCCTCAGAGGAGGAGCTTTCATCAGTAGCAGGAAGTGACATCACACACCGTGGCACACCTGTGGACTCCAGCGTGGCCTGCATTACCTCCTCCACACCTTCATCTAAGACTCCGCCCTTCACCGCCTCCTTTGTTACCACGCCTGACTCCGACACAGCTCCGCCCACACAACTTACACCTGTCGTTGTCATGGAAACAGCTGTCGCAGGGAGTGGCTTCTTTGATGATGTCACCCCTGAGCTGCCACAGAAGAACCCGCTCATGCAGGTGACAGGGACGTCAGATGAGGAGGCAGCGACGTCCGAGGGGGTGAGGAGGAGGAGACATAGAGGAGCCCACAGCCTCCCCCCTTGCCTCTTCCTCTCCCCCCTACAAGATGGCGGTGAGGCACTCCTCCAGGTGAAGGGGCTCAGAGAAGCTCCGCCCCCTGTGCTGGTGGATATGGAAGGGGGCGGGGCCAGAGCCCTTTGGAGGGCAGTGTTCTCTGGAAACAGGAAGCAGAAGAAGAAGAAGTGGGGCAGGACGATACCTCCAGGAGCAGACAGGGTGAAGGAGGATGCAGCCAATCAGAGGAGAGCTACAGGTGATGATGTAACACATACAGACAGAATGAGGTAAAGGTGGTGAGGTCACAGTTATACTTCCTGTGTTTGTGTCATCAGGTGTGAGTCTTACAGAGTCTGGTTTGAACTCCACAACGCTGCTGCAGAGGAGAGTCCGAAACAACGTGAGTGACATCACCATCAGTGACATCACCATCAGTGACATCACCATCAGTGACATATCACATCAGTGACATCACATTAATGAGATCACATCAGTGACATCACCATCAGTGACATCACCATCAGTGATATCACATCAGTGACATCACCATCAGTGACATCACATTAATGAGATCACATCAGTGACATCACCATCAGTGACATCACCATCAGTGACATCACCATTAGTGACATCACATTAATGAGATCACATCAGTGACATCACATTAATGAGATCACCATCAGTGATATCACATCAGTGACATCACCATCAGTGACATCACCATCAGTGACATCACATCAGTGACATCACCATCAGTGACATCACATTAATGAGATCACATCAGTGACATCACATTAATGAGATCACCATCAGTGATATCACATCAGTGACATCACCATCAGTGACATCACCATCAGTGACATCACATTAATGAGATCACCATCAGTGATATCACATCAGTGACATCACCATCAGTGACATCACATTAATGAGATCACATCAGTGACATCACCATCAGTGACATCAAGTATGAGACACCAGCAGTGACATCACCATCATCAGTGCATCACATTAATGAGATCACATCAGTGAACTCACCATTATGAGATCACATCAGTGACATAATTAAGTGAATCACCATCAGGACATCACATTAAGGAATCACATCAGTGACTCACCATCAGTGACATCACATTAATGAGATCACATCAGTGACATCACTTAATGAATCACCATCAGTGATATCACATCATGACTCACCATCAGAACTAGAAATATTGATGTAATGTGATGTCATAAATCAACAAAAACACTATATACGTCAACTATACTATGACATCACACTGACGTCACAGTCACACACTAACCTTTGTTCGGATGTTTTGTACTGCATTTGGATCTGTTCGACCTTACGTCTCAGATTCAGAGAGTCACAATAAAAGAGGACCAGAACCAGACCAGGACCAGGTATCCATGATGGTAGATGCTGTGTTAAGATTGTCGTGAGAGTTTTCAAGTTCGGTGCCTGTGGAGTTTCATATTAGAGACCAAACCTGGTGTTTGGTCCTCGAGCTGTGAGTCAGACTTGGATCAACAAAAATTAAGATTTTGGTCTTGGACTTGTTTGGACTCCCGCTGGACTCAAAATATCTCTGTCAATAAACAGCCAATTATTTTCTGACTGTCGGCACTTGAAGACTGTGAGACTGGACCGGGAATTGGACTTGTCTGACACGTGATTGGTCAACTTGACTTGACTTGAAAACTGACGTGGACCACAGCTTGCTCCTGTCTGGACTACTGACAAGTCTGTGAACTCATTGGTTTTATGGAATTTTGTCTCCTTAGATGAGACAAGGTTCCCGTGTGGGCCTTGAGGTCCTCAGCAGTATTAGTTGTTTGGCTTTGGTTGGGAACAGTAGGTGCCAGTCTATCTCAACACTGTGGTGTCCAGGGTCACAGAGACCTGTTGCTGCCTTCATAGACATAATAGATAGTTTGTTGTTGACGGTCCAATCTGCGTAAACAGACATCTGTGTCTCCAGACTAGAACATGCTGACAATAACACCTCCATGGGTAAAGACATTCTCTGTGACTCATTCTGGGCGTGTAGTATTTGTGGTGTTATCTTGGGGTTTAAAGTCGATCCACCAGGATGAGTTGGGCAGAATGTGAGACCGACTCAGGCACTTCTGATGAACTTTGAGAGTGTCTCTAATTCTCCTTGGCCAAGCGTCAATAAATAATACAGCATAAGACATCAGAGGCTCCTGAACACTTTCTGAACTCCTGACCTCACCATTGACCTTTGACTTCAGCAACTTCTCCACAACAATCGTAGTCTTTGAGTCTGTTTTGCAGTTTTCATGCTTCGTGCTTCATATCTTTCAGCCTCTGTATGTCCCTCACGCTCTGGCTTTTAAACGCGCATATGCCATCAAGGTAAGTCTGGTCTGGTCTGATCTAATCTGGTTTGGTCTGGTATGATTTGATCTGGTCTCATTGTTTGTGCTGTTTCAGAAACGCTCCCTGAAAGCCAAAATCCCCATCCAGGACTCTGATGGACAGTCCTCGTGCTCCACAGAGGTGGTGGGCATCCTGGCCCAGCCGAAGGAGCCGTCCAGCCTAAGTGTAAAGGAGACGATGTTCCAGAGGGACGAAGACAAAGATGAAGACCTGGACACCAAAATCACCAGACGAGTTCAGAGAGCTGCTCGACAAAAGGCCAAACAGGAACAACTGAAAAGACTCCACAAGGCTCAGGTGAGACCAGGTCCAACTGAGGACAGAAACAGAGACCAGGTCAGTCTCGCAGGTGAGACAGGGAGGACAGGTGTCACAGGTGAGACAAAGACCAGGTCCACAGGTCAGACAGGTCTCACAGGTGAGACAAAGTCCAGGTCCACAGGTCAGACACTTGCCACAGGTGAGACAGGTGTCACAGGTGACTCTGCTGTGTGTTTCAGATGATCCAGAGACAGCTGCAGCATGTGGAGGAGAAACAGAGACAGTTGGAGGAGAAAGGAGTGAAGGTGGAGCGAGCTCTGAGAGGAGAAGCGGGTAAACACACACAGAGAGAGACAGGTGTACATCATACAGGTGTTTGTCATACAGGTGTTTGTCATACAGGTGTTTGTCATACAGGTGCTTGTCACACAGGTGTATATCACACAGGTGTGTATCAAACTAATTTAATGAATGTTAACAATGTGACTGATCTCAGGTCTGTTCCTGTTTGTCAGATTACTGGGGAGAATCCAACGACGATGACGAGGTTCACTTGACAGGTGAGTTAAACAGGTCACAGTAATCTGTGTACTGCAGTAGACTCTAGCAGGAGAACTTTACTGTAGTACTTTGTAGTAACCCTGTGTTGTCGTGTCCCCGAAGGTCTGGGTAAAGCTGATGATCCGGCTCTCATGCAGCGGTGGTTCCAGTTGGTCCAGCAGAAGAACTCTCTGGTTCGATATGAATCTGAACTCATGATACTGTGAGTACCTGACATTAAGTCTAGGTTCAGGTCTATGAGTGTCCAGGTTCAGGTCTATGAGGGTCCAGTTTCAGGTCTGTGAAGGTTTAGGTTCAGGTCTGTGAGGGTCTGGGTTCAGGTCTGTGAGGATCAGTCAAGACTGTGAAGGTCCAAGTTCAGGTCTGTGAGGGTCCAGGTTTAGGTCTCTGCTGTGTTTCAGTGCTCGAGAGTTGGAGCTGGAGGACAGACAGAGTCGACTGCAGCAGGAGCTCCGGGAACGGATGGCGGTGGACGGTAAGTCCACATGACTCACATGATGTTGAATAATTAGTGATTGGATGATATAGACATAATACTGACTGTCTTGGTCTCTCCTGTTTTCTCCCGGTCTGTCCTGGTCTCTCCTGATCTGTCCTGCTCTCTCCCGGTCTGTCCTGGTCTGTTCTGGTCTGTCCTTGTCTCTTTTGGTCTATCCTGGTCTCTCCTGATCTCTCCTGGTTTGTCCTGGTCTTAACTGGTCTGTCCTGGTCTCTCCTGGCCTGTCCTGGCCTGTCCCGGTCTGTCCTGGTCTCGTGCAGATCATCTGAAGGAGGAGTGGGAGCTGGTGGAGGAGCGTCTGATTCTGGAGGAGATGTTGGAGGTGGTGGAGCAGAGAGACTCTCTGGTGTCTCTGCTGGAGGAACAAAGACAGCAGGAAAGACAGGAAGACCAGGACCTGGAGCAGGTCATGATGACCCAAGGACTGGGACTCACTTGGACCTGACCTGGTCTGCAGTGATGTCATAATGACATCATCATTAAAGGAGCTCATGTTACTGTGAAAAAGTGAGCCGAGGAGGAAGTCCAGACCTCCTGAGATCGTCTGTACAAGCACGTTCACCTTAAATATATATTTATATACCACATATATACTTATACTCACAGTATTTACGTTACTATTCATACTGTAAGTATAAATATATCTGCCATATTTATATTTTATATAAAATAACATTTAAATAATTTAAACGTCTTAACGTCACAAAGCTGAAATTGTTCCTCCATTTTGTTTCATGACATCAGCAGGGGGCGTTAACGAGTACAATTAACCCTGTTATGTATTTGAGTTACTGTGCCAACAGCTCACCCATCCAGAGCTCACCTGGGTGCCTTATTTCACCTGATCGCCTGCTGAATAATGTTAATTACCTCTTCCTGTTTAAAGTCATGTGACTGTGATGTCACTTTCTCATCTGATGCTAACAAGCTAACACAAACAGTTTGTTGTGTGACGTGTCAGAGGATCACACCGTGTTTTATTAAACATTTCTTACTCAGGTTTGTATTGAGCTGTGATTGAATGGATGACTAAAGTTCAGCTTCAAATAAATGGGGATGACCTGAGCCAGCACTAACTATAAGCTCTATCAAAGAGGAAAGTCTTCAGTCTATTCTTAAAGGTGTTGACCGTGTCTGCCTCCTGAACCCAGAAAGGTAGTTTGTTCCACAGAAGAGGAGCCTGATAGCTGAAAGCTCTGGCTCCCAATCTACTTTTGGAGACTATAGACCACAAGGAACCCAGCGCCTGAGAGCGCAGTGTTCTAGAGGGGTAGTAAGGTTATATCTGCTTTTAGATATGATGGTTCCTGACCATGAAGAGCTTGTGTAAGGAGGAGAAGAATTTTAAATTCTATTCTAGATTTAATAGGCAGCCAATGCAAGGAAGCCAAAATGGGAGAGATGTGATCTCTCTCTCTCTCTCTCTTATCTATATATCATATAAATATCTCTAATATCTCTATATATCTAATATATAGATATATATATATATATATATATCTCACACACAACACACACCCACCACACACATTTGAATTACTTTTTGAGTTGAATATTAGTTTAAAGATTTTCTGAATGTCTTCAGGTTGAACAAAGGTCACATGGTCTACCTGGAGAGGATGATTTGCTGGTGTCTGGAGAGTGAACCATTCATACAGTTGGGGGTGGACCTGCAGGACTCGGTGTGTATATATAAATATATAAAGATTAAGGTCATGTGATGTAAAACTTAATTTATCATTAGATTTAATAAAATGAAGCTGAGTGTTAAAATTAGTTTCTCAACATGCAACGGTTAAAGAGAAGATTTCTTCTTCTCGTGTCTGCTGTAAGACTTCCCGTTGGTTCACAATGAAGAAACTGACTGAAGTAATGATTGATCAATAACTCACAACAAAAACAGGAACATTCAACCGACTGTGTAACAAGTCGCCGTTCACTGAATCCGTTCGTCTTTCTTCACTTCAAAATGGTTTACAACAGACTGATCATGAAGAAACGTGACCTCAACTGATCGACGTGTTCTTTAATTTTCTGCCCGTCTTTCTTCACTTCTTGTTTTTCTTAAAGAGACGACAGCAGCATTCACTTCAGACAGATTTATTTATTTATTTATGAAATCAATATTTGTTTCTTCTTCTGCCCTGAGCTCAAACATTTTATAGACAGAAACAAACATTTAACCAAAGAATCAATTTTATTGAGAAAGAAACTGAAAACAGGAAGAACAAATCTGATTAGCTCATACTGTGTGGATTAATACTGCTTCCAGGCTTACAGACTTTTTTCAGGCATTTACAGACTGGTGGACTTGCTGGTGTCCACCTTCAGGTCTTTGCTGACCAATCCAGCGGTGACCGGGTGCATCGCTGTTCTGTGAGCCAGAAACACGGACACGGCTTCGTCACAATGCTTCTCAAAGTTGAAGACTTCTCTAAAGACAGAAAACAAAGAGCAGAAACTGAATTTAAGGAGTGACCAATCACATTTGAGTGGCCTGTGTGCAGGTAAACACTGATCTGGATACTAAACCCAGATCTTCAGACCTCCAAGCCTCGTCCCCTAACAGGCCACATCGATTCATGAAGGACTGAGTGAAGTGGAAGCAGAAATACCTGAAGAGCGGCCTGGTGAACTTCATCCTGCCCTGCTCCGTCGCCATCTTCAGCGCCAAAGGAACCAACTCCTCCCACCTGGACCGGACACACAGCCTCAGCCACCTGGACGAAGAACAGCCAATCATCAGGAGGTTTCCAAGGAGGAGGAGGAGCTTAAAATGAAGGATTTGATGAGGGACTCTTACCTGAAGCGGATCTCTGAGTTCATGGAGGCATTGAGATCATAAACCTCCTGCATCTTCTTCACATGGGTCAAAGGAAGAGGATCCTGAAGGACCAACAAGGGAAGTGGACTTTAAGTGAAGTGGACTGTGACTGAAGTGGACTGTGGTGAGCTGAAGTGATATACCTCTTGAAGCAGGAGGGACAGGAACTCGATGATCTGGTGGGACGACAGCGTCTTCACATCAGACTCTTTGAAGCTGCTCAGGTCCTGATCTTTGGCCTGAAGTGGAGCAGAAAAATGCAGGTTAGACTGTGAACACTAAAGGTGACAGTGAAAACAGATCCATGTGAGGTCCATATCTTACCTTGACCCACTTTTGAGCCAGAGTGATGCAGGCATCAGCCAGAGTGGTGTCGTACCTGAAACAAAGAGACAGTGTCAGCACAGAGTGGTTCACATGAGGACCGGTGGACACGATGGAGGTCTGACAAGATCCACTCACTGAGGTTTGACTGGAGGCATCCCAGGAGTGAACATCCACGCATTCCAGTCCACCTTGTTCAGGATGTCCACCTGAGAGACAGACTTAGAGTTACCCCACACTCATTAAAGTACCTGAACGACTTTGACCCACCTGAGCGTCCGTCCAGGTGTTTCTTACCTTGTCCTTGAAGTAGGTGAACAGGTAGTTCTTCCATTCATCTGTAGTGACGCTGCTGTAGGCGAACCGCTGGATGTAGGACTTAACAAAACCCATGAACACCTCTGAAGAAGATAAACAGGTGAATGAAGGGTTTCTGTCAGACAGTTTGTGATGTGATCAGGTGTGTCCAGGTGTTACCTGGCCCTCCCATCAGTTCCTCCAGATGGTACAGCAGAGCAAAGCCTTTCTCATAAGGCACAGAGGAGAAGGCGTCGTCTGGGTCGACATCCTGCAGGTTGGGGACCAGGTTAGTCAGAGGGTTGTCGGCTCCAAAGGTGTTCACCTGAGTGATGACACAGACAGGTAAGAAACAAACAAGCTGCTCACACCAAAGTCAGGATCGGGTTTAACAGGATCAGGTTCTAACCGAGTCCTGCAGGTCCTTCCAGCCGCCCATGGCCTTAAACTGTCTGAACTGTTCACTCTCCAGACACCTGCCAATCATCCTCTCCAGGTAGACCGTGTGGCCTTCGTTCAACCTGAAGACAATCACAAGATCTTTAAACTGTTAAACAAATTAATTCAATAATCAAATTTAAGAATCAAACTCGATGACAGGAGTTAAGTTTGTTTGTTCACCAGAAGTGTTCCCACGTCTGATTGGTCACCAGATTACCGGTCCAGCTGTGAGAAATCTCATGAGCAATCACCTGACAGGAAGAACAACATGTCAACATGTGAACACGTGTGAACACGTGTGAACACGTGTGAACATGTGTGAACATGTGTGAACATGTAATAAAAGTCTTTACTCACGTTGGACAGAGATTTGTCTCCTGCCTGTAAAGACACAAACAGGAAACATCTGATCAACAGTGACATGATGCTGCAGGTCAATGTGTGTGTGTGTGTGTGTGTGTGAGTGAGAGAGTGTGAACAAGTATGTGTGTAAGTGTGTGTGTATGTGTGTGTGTAAGTGAACACGTATGTACCAGCAGTGTTGGGGTAGCGAAGGTCAGACAGGGGTTCTCCATGCCTCCATACGGGAAGGACGGAGGAAGAACCAAGATGTCGTACTGACCCCAAACATACGGACCAGCCAGATCCTCAGCCGTCTTCAACATGTTCTCTGTCTGACAGACGCAGTACAGACGCAGTAAAGACACAGATAGCACAGGTGCAGTACAGACACAGTACAGACACACATAGCACAGACACAGTACAGACACACATAGCACAGACAGTACAGACACAGTACAGACACACATAGGACAGACACACATAGGACAGACACAGTACAGACACACATAGCACAGACAGCACAGACACAGTACAGACACAGACAGCACAGACACACATAGGACAGACACAGTACAGACACACATAGGACAGACACAGTACAGACACACATAGGACAGACAGCACAGACACAGTACAGACACACATAGGACAGACACAGTACAGACACACATAGGACAGACACAGCACAGACACACATAGGACAGACAGCACAGACGCAGTACAGACACAGTACAGACACACATAGGACAGACACAGCACAGACACACATAGGACAGACACAGCACAGACAGCACAGACGCAGTACAGACCGGTGTGACTAACCTCAGAGAACTCTGATGCCGCTTTATCCACAAACTCTTCCTCCGACCACACTCTGGTCCTCGGCCCAATCTCCCTGTCGACCAATCAGAGCACAGAAACACTGTTTATTTGCAGCAGGTGACTTGATGACATCAGTGGACAGGTGAGACAGACAGTACCTGCTCTCCAGAGCTCCGACCACGATGGCTATCAGGTAAGAAGGCATGGGCACCTGAGGACAAAGGTCAAAGGTCAACGTGATCTGAACACACCTGATGTAAACTCACTCATTGTTGTCATGACAATAGACCGACCGGCTGTCTGAACCGGAACACGGCCCGACTGTTGTCCTGAGGGTCCACTTCCTGTCCGTCTCTCATCGCACTCATCACAGCCACCAGGTCCTTAGGGACAGACACCTGAGAGACAAAACACAGGGACCACTGAGAGAACACACCTGTGTGTGTGTGTGTGTGTTACCATTGTATATGTGTGTGTGTGTGTTACCATTGTATATGTGTGTGTGTTATCCCTGTATGTATGTGTGTGTGTGTGTGTGTGTGTGTGTGTGTGTGTGTAACCCCTGTATGTGTGTGTGTGTATATGTGTGTGTGTGTGTGTGTGTATATGTATGTGTGTGTGTGTGTGTGTGTTACCTGTGCATAGTAGGTGTGTTTGACAGACGGGCTGTCCTGACAGGGGATCATACTCCTGCAGTGATGAGCCTGTGAGACGAAACATGAGGTTAAATTATGCAGGACACGTCTGACAGGAAGTGGTCTGACAGGAAGTGGTCTGACAGGAAGTGGTCTGGTGTCTTCAGAGGAAACTTCCTGTCAGCCGTTATTGCAGAAGCTGACACAAGACTGATTACCAAAGACTAAGACTGAGGCTGAGACAGTCTGGGACAGTCTGGGACAGTCTGGACTCACCTGACACTGGCTGAACAGGTAGGGTTGCTTCTTCCCAGCGGTCTGTTCAGGTGTGAGCCACTGCAGCGCCGAGGCTGACGGAGACGTCTCATAGGTCACCTCCACGATCACATGCTGCCCTCTGATTGGTCCACAAACATATTAATGCATTTTATTTTGAAAAGGTGTCACACGAGAAAAGAGGAAGTGAGGTCACCTGCTGAGGTCAAAGGGCAGCTTGATGTCCAGCGGCGTCCCCTTGAAGCTGTGTTTAGGGCCCATGGTAAAGCGGGCCGCCTGTCCATTGGCGCTCACAGAGACGATCTTCAGGTCTCTGGTGTCCAAAGTCTGCAGATAAAAGCAGAGTCAGCACGCCACGGGCGAGACACGGCGAGACACACCTGCACTCACCTGTCACTCTGACCTCAAACACCTGCACTGACACATCAACGCTCCAACCAAAGTCCATGATAACACAACACACACACATGCAGAGTTCGTGTGTGTGTAGTTGTAGGTATCTACACACATATTACATGTAATACAAGTACATACATGTATGTACTTGTATTACATGTATTGATGACCAGCAGAACTCGTACACTGGACTCAGCGGTTCTGTTTAAAGTTTATCTGAGCTCTGCACACGCCTGATCAGCCTGCAAGTCAAAGTTCAGGATAAATGATTACCTGTCAGGTGAGCTCATTAATGATGTTAGCTTAGCTGACCCCTTCACGGACCCCTGTGACCCCTTCACGGACCCCTGTGACCCCTTCACGGACCGTGTGACCCCTTCACGGATCCCTGTGACCCCTTCACGGACCGTGTGACCCCTTCACGGACCGTGTGACCCCTTCACGGACCCTGAACACTTCATAACAGTAAATGAATGAGCCGTTAGCCGGGAGGCTAACGCAGAGCACCGGGCTCCGTTAACGTTACCAGCGCGGTGAACCGGTCCTCCAGAGCCTCCACGGTGAGCTCCACCTTGGCCCGGATCACGTGCCTGTCGAAGTCCACGTGCAGGTGCAGGTTCAGGTGCCTGGTGACACACCTGGTGAAGGAGGAGAAGGAGCAGGGGTCTGACGCCATGGTGGTGCTGATCCGTCCGCTGACAGCTGAGTCTGAGCGGACCGGCGCACAGACACCGGGGGAAGTACCGGAACGAGCTCCGCACACATCCGCCTGCGGCCTTTTCAAAATAAAACAGCAACAACAGGCTTTTATTTTGAAACGTTGAGTAAAGATGAGTTGGATTCTGTGACGTCACGGTTCAGCATTACACACACTCAGCAAAGTTCTGGTCCCGGTTCTTCTGCTGACCCGCTGCAGGAGCCGCTCTCTCCGGCAGGGGGCTCCAGAGGCGGCGGGCCGTTATGGGGGACCGGAGGACGGTCTTTGGAGGAGCTCTGATCCGGTCGTGATGAACCCGTTTGACGGCTCCGGTTCTCCCCGGCATGAGGCGGACGGCGCGGACAGCCTTGGCGCGTGGAGCCGCCTCTCGGCCTGGATGGAGTGCGTGTGCGTCGTCACGTTCGACCTGGAGCTCGGACAGGCCATCGAGGTTAGCTTAGCATCATTAGCATCGTTTATCATCCATCTCAGCAGCGAGCCGAACTGTTCCGATGTTTGCCGAACTGTTCCGATGTTTGCCGAACTGACCGGACCCGGTCCGGAAGGGTCTCCATGGAGACGGTGACAGGTGCACCACACTCCGCTCAAAAAAAATGACCTTTTATAGAGTCACCGTCATTTCCGGAAGATTTTCAAAACAACGACGGAGGGTTCGGTTCGGTTCGGCTCGGTTCGGCTTCATCACTTCCGCCAAACATCATCCATTAATCAGAACTTTAACCCAAAAGTCTGTCTGCTCATCAGATCATCAGAACCTTCAGAACCTTTAGAACATCAGATCATCAGAACCTTCAGAACCTTTAGAACATCAGATCATCAGAATCTTCAGAACCTTTAGAACCTTCAGAACCTTTAGATCATCAGATCATCAGAACCTTTAGAACATCAGATCATCAGAATCTTCAGAACCTTTAGAACATCAGATCATCAGAACCTTTAGAACATCAGATCATCAGAATCTTCAGAACCTTTAGACCATCAGAACCTTAAGAACCTTTAGATCATCAGAACCTTTAGAACCTTTAGAACATCAGATCATCAGAATCTTTAGAACATCAGATCATCAGAACCTTTAGAACCTTTAGAACATCAGATCATCAGAACCTTTAGAACATCAGATCATCAGAACCTTTAGAACCTTTAGAACATCAGATCATCAGAATCTTCAGAACCTTTAGAACCTTTAGACCATCAGAACCTTCAGAACCTTTAGACCATCAGAACCTTCAGAACCTTTAGACCATCAGAACCTTCAGAACCTTTAGATCATCAGAACCTTCAGAACCTTTAGAACATCAAGGAGTTTAAACTTATGGTTGACGTTTTTTTGCAGAATGTTAGATGGACTTTGGTTCTGGTCAGTCTCATGTGTTCAGAGTTTGTTTTCAGATGATTGTTGGACCGAAGGAGTGAGCACACAAACATGATGGAACATATTACTAATAATAATAACAATAACAATACTACTACTACTAATAATAGTAATGATAATAATAATAATGATGATAATAATAATAATGATAATAATAATGATGATAATAATAATAATAATAATGATAATAATAATAATTATGATAATAATAATACTGAATGTGGAATTGTTGACTCTGGTTCATCTGGTTCTTGGTGTTTGTTTGTGTTTCAGTTGGTGTTTCCTCAGGACGTGAAGCTCACAGAGAAAGAGGTGACGATCTTCTTATTCTTCTCTGTGATCAATGATTATGGACTATGGATTATTGATTATTGATTTATCGATCCTGTTTCTTTATGATTTGTTGTCAGAAAACCAGCATCTGCTACCTGTCCTTTCCGGACTCGTACTCAGGTAAAGTCTCAGAAACACAGTGAGGTCAGAGCGAGGTCGCTGTGAGGTCACTGTGAGGTCATAGATCATGTGTCCCTTCATTTCCCAGGATGCCTTGGGGACACTCAGTTTAGCTTCAGGCTGCGTCAGTCGGTCGGTCGGCGAACTTCGAGGTTCAGAGACGATATTTACAACAGAGATGCCCCCGTCACCCTGCAGGTGAGGACACGTCAGAGGTTAATGACCAGACGTGTCATCAGAAGTGTCACACGTGTGTTGTTTGATCAGAGGTCTCATAATTCACTTTAAAACTACCGACACTTTAAAACTCTTGACGATGTCATCATTTGTCTCCGCAGACTGAAGTGTCCCATTTCTTTGGTTACGTCTATTTCAGACAAGTGAAGGACGTCTCTGTAAAGAGAGGGTACTTCCAGAAGGTCAGAGACACCCCTGAACACACCTGCACACACCTGTACATGCCTATTTACACCTGTACACACCTGAACACAACTGTACACACCTGTACATGCCTGAACACAAGTGTACACACCTGAACATACCTGTGTATACCTGAACACACCTATTTATGCCTGTACACACCTGTATATACCTGTACACACCTGAACACACTCTGAAGACAACTGTACACACCTGAACATACCTGTGTATACCTGTCCACACTAGGGCTGCAACGATTCCTTGAGTACCTTGAGTAACTCGATTACAAAAAATGATTGAGGAATTTCCTCGTTTAATTAATCTTAAAGCTCACGTTTCACACTGATTCTTTTTAGTGTGACCCAACGTGTTTGTGATACAGACTATGCGTCCTCTGAAGAAGACGGGAGCCGGCTTTTGGTAATGTGTGTGGACAGTGTTGATGTTCAGAACGGCATACACCGGGACAGAAAACAGCGAAAATAAGAATATGAGAGCTGCTCCATCCAAAGTGGGATGGATGCCGTCTCTCCTAATCAGACCAGGTTTTCCCCAGAAAGGTGTGTAATTATCTATGAAGCCCACATCGTTTGCTGGACACCACCTCGACAGCCAGCGGTGAAATGACGACATGCGGCTAAACATGTCATCACTGGTCACATTGGGGACCAGAGAAAACTACGGAGTCCGACATCGTTTTGGCGTATTCACACACCGAGGAAACATTAATTTTAGTGACCTCCGATTGGCGTAACCGGGTGTCATTACCGCCGACGTGAATAACAATCTTACTGTATTTACGTTTATCTTTAGCCAGCAGTTTCAAAAAAGTCTCGATGTCGCCCGCTCTGGCCCCCGGGATGCATTTAACTATGGCCCCCGGTGTCGCTAACTTCACGTTTCGGACTATGGAGCTGCCAATGACCAGAGTTGGCCTCTCAGCGGGTGTGTCGCTGAGCGGGGAGAATCTGTTTGAAACGTGGAGCGGTTGGTGGTGTACCGTGGGCTTCAGTTTGGGGTTATGCCTCTTTCGGACAGTCACCCAGAATACGCTTACTGTTGTATGTCAGCCAAAGAGCAGACAAAGTTGTGCGGTGAACCTGCGGACCCCCTGAACACACCTGTACATACCTGTACATACCTATTTACACCTGAACACCTATTTACGCCTGTACACAGCTGTTTACACGGTAAGCATCTGTGGCCTGTCTATGATGCTGATGGTCATGTGATCATGTGGTTGCAGTCTCTGGTCGTGGTCTCCAGGTTGCCGTACACTCACCTGTTCCACTCGTTGCTGCAGATCGTCGCTCCGGAGTTCTTTGAGAAACTCGAGCCATGTCTGGAAGCAGGTGATGATGTCATGCTTACATCATAACAAGAACAGTCATCACTTTGATGATGTCACCTGATGATTTGTCTTGTCCGCAGTCTGTAACGAGATCGACCAATGGCCTTCACCTGTACCTGGACTGACCCTCAACCTGCCAGTGATGGGCGTGGTCTTACAGGTGATCAAGGGGCGTGGTCTATGTGGACAGGGGGCATGGTCTCACAAGAAACACCTTCAGTCGTTGTAATGAAAGTTTTTGATTATCAGGTGCGGATTCCCTCCAAATCTGACAAACCAGGAGGAAGTCCAGTCAGACAGATGGCTCGAGAGGTCTGGAACAGGAAGTGACTCTCTAATCATTCTATGAACAAAATAAAAGCATGAACGAACAATAAAGTTTTATTTGATCTCCTCAGGACCTCCTGAAGGCTCCAACGGTGCTGCCCAGTATCCACGAACTGGACCTGTTCAAGTCTGTCAACAACCATCAGAACCAATAATCAATAATCAGATAAATCAGATACTTTTGGATTTAAATGAATCAGAACAGTTAATAATCATCGAGTTTCATCTCTTTGTTTCTTTTCTTCTCTTTCCTGGTTTGATGTGACTTTTGACCTCCACTCAGGTGTTTCCAGTCGGTCCTGATCCACCTGCAGATCCTCTGGGAGCTTGTGTTGTTAGGGGAACCGCTGGTCGTCATGGCGCCGTCTCCCACCATCTCCTCGGAGACCGTGCTGGCTCTCGTCAGGTAACCGAACAGCTGATTGCAGCATTGATCACAGACTCAATTTGTGACATGTTGGCCCTCGACCAAACGCAGCTCTCCATCTTTCACAACCTGCATGAAGTAATGAGGAAGGAGGAGCACTGATATCAGGAAGTCTGAACCCGACAGCTGACAGCCAATGAGAGAGCAGAGTATGTGTTGTTGCCATGGTAACAGAGTGTTCTCTCTCAGCTCCATCAGTCCTCTAAAGTTCTGCTGCGACTTTCGTCCATACTTCACGATCCATGACAGCGAGTTCAGAGAGTACACGACCAGGACGCAGGCCCCGTGAGTACCATGCACACCTGAGCACACCTGAACCTCTCTAAACCTGTCTGAACTCACCTGTCTGTCTGAACTCTGCAGACCTAACGTAGTTCTGGGCGTTACCAATCCATTCTTCATCAAGACTTTTCAGAACTGGCCTCATGTGGTCCGACTCGGAGAACTCAAGATGGCGGGTAACGATTGTTACTGTTGTGAAAATTATGATCGTGTCAAAAGAAATGAAGTGATGATGAAGACTCACCTGTATCTTTTAGGTGACTTACCGAAACAAGTGAAAGTGAAGAAACTGTCCAAACTGAAGACTCTTGACACTAAACCAGGTCACATGACAGACTTAATTCATCTGTTTTATTTTGAAGGAAACCCTGTTTTATTGTGACAGATCTGTACTTCCTGTCTGCAGGGATCTACACAGCGTACAAGACGTTTCTACACAAAGATAAGATCCTGATCAAACGACTGCTGAAGGTGAGTCCACGCCAGCAAACCTGTGATCGATAAAGTTATTTAAACAGTCTGTGATCGATAAAGTTATTTAAACAGTCTGTGATCGATAAAGTTATTTAAACAGTCTGTGATCGATAAAGTTATTTAAACAGTCTGTGATCGATAAAGTTATTTAAACAGTCTGTGATCGATAAAGTTATTTAAACAGTCTGTGATCGATAAAGTTATTTAAACCGTCCGTGATCGATAAAGTTATTTAAACCGTCTGCGATCGATAAAGTTATTTAAACAGTCTGTGATCGATAAAGTTATTTAAACAGTCTGTGATCGATAAAGTTATTTAAACCGTCTGTGATCGATAAAGTTATTTAAACCGTCTGTGATCGATAAAGTTATTTAAACCGTGTGTGATCGATAAAGTTATTTAAACCGTCTGTGATCGATAAAGTTATTTAAACCGTGTGTGATCGATAAAGTTATTTAAACCGTCTGTGATCGATAAAGTTATTTAAACCGTCTGTGATCGATAAAGTTATTTAAACCGTCTGTGATCGATAAAGTTATTTAAACCGTCTGTGATCGATAAAGTTATTTAAACCGTCTGTGATCGATAAAGTTATTTAAACCGTCTGTGATCGATAAAGTTATTTAAACCGTCTGTGATCGATAAAGTTATTTAAACCGTCTGTGATCGATAAAGTTATTTAAACCGTGTGTGATCGATAAAGTTATTTAAACCGTGTGTGATCGATAAAGTTATTTAAACCGTCTGTGATCGATAAAGTTATTTAAACCGTGTGTGATCGATAAAGTTATTGTCTTTGAATTTCTTCTTCAGGGGATTCAGAGGAAGCGGCCGTCGGAGGTCCAGAGCGCCATCTTGAGGCGACACCTGTTGGAACTCACTCAGAGCTTCATCATCCCGCTGGTGAGGAAATGCGTGTCACTTCCTGTACGTCAGTCATGTGATGTCACTTCCTGAAGGTAAACCCTGTGTCTCGTCTGTCAGGAGCGGTACATGGCGAGCCTGATGCCTCTGCAGAGGTCTGTGACTCCATGGAAGGTAAACAGATTGTCTGGATTACCTGTGATGACCCTCTGTGATGTCAGCAGTGATGTCACTGATCACCTGGTTGGTTGTGTGTTCAGACCCCTCCACAGATCCGACCCTTCAGTCAGGATGAGTTCATGTCCACTCTGGATCACACCGGGCCTCAGCTCACATCAGTGCTCAAAGGTGATTGGATGGGACTGTACAGGTGAGTCACTCAGGTGTTGATAGCTGCAGACTGAGTTTCAGAATAAAGTTCTGAGTAAAACACCTGTTTCCTGACAGGAAGTTCTTCAGGTCTCCAAACTTTGACAGATGGTATCGACACCGGCACAAAGAGATGACGCAGAAGCTGGAGAGTCTTCACCTGGAGGTCATCTGTGATGCTGTGAGTTACCTTATGACATCACAGTCTTTAAACCAATCAGCTGTCAGGACACAGCGGTGAGTGATGTTCTGGTTCTGTTTAGGACCTGCAAGGCTGGACCAAAGACAAGTCTGAGGTGGAGATTGTGGACCTGATACTGAAGCTCAGGGAGAAACTGGTGAGTGAGTGCGCTCAGCCAGGTAAACATGATCACATGATCACGTGATGTCACAGCCCAGGACAGGAAGTGTTTTTGTTTTTCAGAATAAAGCTCGACGGCAGCAGCTACAGGTGAAAGACGGCGTGTTGGACAAACTAGACGATTTTATAAACTCTATGATCCGAACACTGCCAGAAGACCTGCACAATGTCCTGAACACACACTGAACACACACACACTGAACACACACTGAACACACACACACTGAACACACACACTGAACACACACACACAACACACATACTGAACACACACTGAACACACACACACTGAACACATACACACACACTGAACACACACTGAACACACACACACTGAACACATACACACACTGAACACACACACTGAACACACACACACTGAACACACACACTGAAACACACACACTGAACACACACACTGAACACACACACTGAACACACACACTGAACACACACACTGAACACACACACACACACACTGAACACACACACTGAACACACACACACACACTGAACACACACACTGAACACATACACACACACATACTGAACACACACACATACTGAACACACACTGAACACACACACTGGTTTTTAGTTGTAACATTATAATTATAATAATTAATTAAAGTTTTTATTTCCACGTTTGCTGTTGATAAATCTTCAGTGACTCTGTGAATGTAACATAATGTTTGTTTTTGTAAATATTAGCTGACTCCTTCACTTTGTGTCTATATACTTTGTATCTGTACGTTATTGTAACATTATTATAACAGTATTTATAACATTTATTTAAATATTATTATTATAACGTTTGTAATATTATTGTTGTTATAACATTATTCATAGCATCATTTATTTAAATATTATTATAACATTATTTGTTTAAATATTATTTTATAACATTATATATTATTATTTATGATTTCAGGGTTGGAAAAAACAAAGCGACATAATCACAATCTAACAGTCTGAAATGTTAAGAAGAATAAAAGAATCACGTCTCATTGGTGTTAAAAGTGTTAGTGCACAGTGTGATGTCGAAGTGTCGGGTGTGATGAGACGTTTTGACGCTTTATAAATGAAATAGAAATGTTGAACACTGTAATAACGTAAATGAAGCAGGAAAAATATTTTAATTTCAACCAGGAATCAAAAATATACATCAGTGATAAGAAGAACCACGAACCAAATCATTTTAAAATATCTCCTCACAGTGTCGGATATTATATTTATGTACAGCTCAGTTTGGTCGTTTACAGATCAGAGACAACACGAGCTCCCGGACGACGTAAACACTTCACACTTCTTCAGGTTTGGTTTTATCTCTTGTTGCCGCTCCACCACGGCGCCCCCTGCAGCCTCATGACGGTGTGTTTCTCCTGCGGGCTGAAGTGCAGGATGGTCAGGATGGCAGTGAGCGTCTGCTGCCTTCCGCTGGTGTCCTGCAACGTCAGAAACTTGAAGATGACGTTCTTCAGGTACTCCATGTTGGCGCCCTCTCGGCTCTGGTCTCGGATCAGTTTGTCGAGTTGTCCTCGCAGCTCTGACGCCTCTTCGTCGTGTCGCTCTCCATTAGCGATGAGCTTCGCCTGCAGCTGGTGGACGTCGTCCTCCAACCGGTGTTTCTGCCGCCGCAGCGTGCCCACCTCCACCTCCTTCCTGGCCAGCTGCTCGGCGTACAGCAGCAGTGTGGGCTCGTTGGGCGTCGCCCGCCTCAGGGCCTGGCTGATGACATCACTCTCGCCGTCTGCGGACTCGTGCTCGTCTGCGGCCATCTTTTCGGCGTCGGTGCTGCAGCTCAGTGTGACGGCTCGCAGCCTCTCCAGCTCCTGGTCCTTCTCATCCAGCAGCGCCATGGTCCGCTCCCTCTGTTTGTGCAGCTCCGCCTCCAGGCGCAGCAGGTTGTCACGGTGCAGCGCCTCCAGCCGCTCCACTTCCTGTCTGTGTGTCTGCTGCAGCACCGCCGTCTGCTGCTGCCGCTCCTCGAGCTCGCGGCGGTGTTGGGCCTCTGTCTCGTCGCTCTGGATCCGCAGGTTTATGTACTTCTCCTTCAGCTCCGACAGCTGGTCCCGGACCTCCTCCAGCTCCTTGGCCTGGCAGCCATCTTTGGCGTTCTTGTTCTTCAGCACCACCTGCGCTCGCTGCTTGTAGCGTTCAAACTCGTCCTTCAGCTGCCGCAGCTCCTGCTGGTACACCACAACCGAGCGTTTGTCTCCTCCCAGCTCCGCCTCCGCCAGGTTCTGGATGTTCTGGTCCGGATTCCTCTGGGCCGCCAGCAGCAGCAGCTTCTTCACCTTCTCCATCTTCTCCTTTAACACGCTGACGTCCAGCTGAGATTCGTCCACGCCGAGGTCAGAGCCGATCCTGCTGGAGGCAGCGATGGCGAGCGTTTTGTTCTCGGTGTCGAGCTGCAGGATCCGATCTCTGAGGCGCTGGGCCGTCTGCTGGTCCCGCTGCCTTGTCTTTTCACAAGAACCCAGCAGGTCCGACAGCTCCGAGACTCTCTGCTCCAGACCGGCAACCCGGACCTCTGCAGCCTGAGCACGCTCACGGGCCCGCTCCTCTGTGTCACACACCTGAAAACACACAGACAGAACCAGAACCATGAGACAGAACCAGAAGACACTGAAGATGTTCTGGTAACTCAGATTTAGACTTGAGTTCACTCCAATAGACCTGGTTTAGGACTGGTATTAGTTAGTTCTGGTCTCAGATTTACCTTCCTGGTCTCAATGTGGATCTGCTGCTGGAAGTGGTTTTTCAGCTCCGACAGCTCTCGCTCCAGCTCATCCACTCTTGGATCGGGTTTCTTCTGGTCCTCCTCGGCGGCCTGCAACCTTCTCCGCAGTTCGTCTCTCTCCTCTCTCACCTTGTTCAAGTGAGCCTCAGATTCCGCTCCCCGGTCCACAGCCTGTGATGTGACCAGGAGCGTGGCGTTGGCGTCCTGTAGGTGGAGTTCTGCGTCCTGCCGCAGGTCTCGCTCCTGCTGCAGGATCCTCTGCAGCTCTCGGAGCTGCTGGACGTGGTCGCCCTGCTCCTGCTCACGCTCGTGCTGCTGCGTGATGATGCGAGCGCGACTCTCGGCCAGCTGCTGCTGTAGGGTGTGTAGCTCTGCCTCTTGCTGTGATGTCATGGCGGCCAGGCGTTCCTGCAGCTCCTCCACCTCCTGCTTCAGCTGACGTTTGTCGGCTTGGAAACTCGCCTCCATACGAGACTTCTCCTGCGTCACGGTGGCCAGGGCGCTGGTCAGCGTGCTCAGTTGGCTCTTCAGCTGGGTAAATCGGCGGTCCGCCTCCAAGCTCGACGGGGGCATGGCTTGCTGCTGCTGCTCGCCGCCCACACTGCCGCTCTCTGAGCCGCCGGCATCGGAGTCGGGCCTGAAGGGCTGCGGGAAGAGCCCAACACGTTAAACCATCATGTGATGAATGATCACGCTGTGAAGATGACGCTAAACAGAACAATGTGATCATTACAGATAATCATCATTAATCACGTTGATTGACAACCAAACGTACCGTGGAGCCAGACCTCACTACTGGTTCTGCCGGGTCGTCCTCGCTCTGCTCCCCTCTGGCCGTCTCACTGGGCGTGTCCACAGACGCCGCCGTGTCCACGCTGTCCTCGCTGTGCAGCGAGCAGCCATCCTCAGGGAGGTCTGAGGTACTGGGGGCGGCCAGGACCTGCTGGTTCAGATCCACCTCCTGGGTCACTGACAGAACCTTGAGACTGGCCTCCAGAGCCTCCTTCTCCTTCAGGAGACTCTTATAGGCCCGGACCACATCCTTGAAGCGGGTCTGGTACTGGACCAGTTGCTTCTTCTGGGACTCAATGGTGTCCAGTAAATCCTTCCTGCTGGGCCCGCCCCCGAAACTCATTCCGAACTTCTCCATCGTCTTATCGGGTCCGACCAGACTGAGGCTCTGTCAGGACCTGTCAGACTGGATCCATTCTGCAGAACCAGAACAGAACCAACATCAGTTGTTTATTTCATACAGAACTCACAGAGCTAACATGGTTTTATTTTGAAGGGATGTTTATCTTCATTTCCTGTTTACTGAGCACTGTTTTTATTTTGAAAGGATCCTTCCTGTCTGTCTGTAAACACATACACGCACACACACACAGACACTAACACACACACTAACACAGACACTAACACACACAGACACTAACACACACACACACAGACACTAACACACACACTAACACACACACAGACACACACACAGACACACACTAACACACACACAGACACACACACACTCACTAAAACACAGACACACACTAACACACACACTTAAACACACACACACACACACAGAGACACAGACACACTCACACTAAAACACACACACAGAGACACAGACACACACACTCACACACACACACACACACACACACTAAAACACAGACAGACACACTAAAACACACTCACACACACACACACACACACACCGACCTCCGCTGACGTTAATGGCCAGACACCGCCGTAACGGAAAGTTTCCCGGTTCTTACGTGGTACCGTTCGGAGCGCAGAGCTGGGCCGGGCCGGACCAACACAGAACCTCTCGCGTCACTTTGATTAAAGACAGAAAGTAAATAAATTAACTAAATTAAATAAATTAACTCGGAGTCCATCTAACAGCTGCTGACAGGCGCCATGTTGGACTGAACCGGAACTGGAGGAGGCGGGAATATGATGCTGCGTTCACGGCTGTCAGGAAATAACAACTGCCAAACTGCACACGAGTTGTTTTGATGTTTTAAAATCACATTTATGTGAAATAACTAATTACTGACTAAACTAAGTCTTAAATGATCGAATGGTCGAATAAATAGAAGAGAAAGGACACAGAGCATGAGATTAACCACAACATAACATGAAGTCAAACATGAGTCTGATGAAAGTCTACAGATGAAACGAACTAAAATAGTTAAACTAATCCTAACAAGTTGTTGTTCTTGACTTCATTGTGAGTATCAGAGTGACATGTCACCGTACACAATAATAAAATAATAAACAATAAAGATGTGAAACATCAACATACAGTCGGATGTCTGAATGTCCCATCTTTCCTGAGCTCTGAACGCACCATGGCTCCGATTGTTAATAAAGTTTCTTCAAAGCAGTGACGTCATTTATTCCGCGTTGGCCTGGACGTGGCACCGAGCTGCGCCCACTTCACCTCCGCCCGTTCTCCGCCCGCTCCCCGCGTCTCCTGCGGCTCCTGCGGCTCCGAGCAGCACTACTCCCGGACTAACGACTAACGGCTCTCCTCCGCCAGGCCTTGACTCCCCGCCGCCGCCCGGACGCTGTGACCGAAGATGGGGCTGACGATCTCGTCTCTGTTCTCTCGGCTGTTCGGGAAGAAGCAGATGCGGATCCTGATGGGTGAGCTAGGCTAGGCTAACTAGCTCGGAGCTAACCGGCGGAAACTGCCGGTGCTCACCGGGCAGGCGTTCTGCTCGGTGCTCACCGGGCAGGCGTTCCGCTCGGTGCTCAGCCTCGCGTCCCGGCAGCTTTCTGCTCGGTGCCGACAGTTTTAAGTTCTGGTGTTTGGGTCGAAATATCAGTCAGTAAAGCTAACAGGGTTAGCCGCTCGAGGCTAACGGACGTAGCTTCAGTTTAACGGCTGTTTAACGGTAAACCGGAGGGTACTTCACGTGCTCTGTAAAATGTCGTAAATCTGTGGTGTGTTCACAGTCTGTGATCTGTCCGTAAAACCCAGTTTGTTCTGGTTTCAGTCGGTTTGGACGCAGCTGGAAAAACTACGATCCTGTACAAGCTGAAGCTCGGAGAGATCGTTACGACCATCCCGACCATCGGTACGAGAGTGTGTGTGTGTGTGTGTGTGTGTGTGTGTGTGTCACTTGTTTATTTAAATAAATATCATTATTATTATTCCCCATGTGTTGGTTTACAATATAAAAACACAAAGTTTACTGTCAGAACATTAATTATTATGAACACTAATGAGGCGTTCAGGGTCACTCATATTTTCCAACCATTAAACTGAAAGTTTGTTTGGTGTCAGTCTGACTGTTGCCTGTTTGTTATCCAACTGTCTGTCTGTCTGTTGCCTGGTTATCTGTTGTCCTGTTGTCTGACCGCTGGTTGGCCCTTTGTTCGTCGTAGTTACCAAACCGGGCCTTGAACAGAACCTTTGGGTTGGCTGGCTCTGACTGTTTGTGTGTTTCAGGTTTTAACGTGGAGACAGTCGAGTACAAGAACATCTGCTTCACAGTTTGGGACGTTGGTGGTCAGGACAAGATCCGACCTCTGTGGAGACACTACTTCCAGAACACACAGGTACAGAACTAGAACCTACAGGTACAGGGCCAGGACACAAAGGGAAAAGACCAGGACGTACAGGTACATGACCAGGGCCAGGACGTACAGATACATGACCAGGACCAGGACGTACAGGTACATGACCAGGACCAGGACGTACAGGTACATGACCAGGACGTACAGGTACATGACCAGGACGTACAGGGCCAGGGCCAGGACGTACAGGTACAGGGCCAGGACCAGGACGTACAGGTACAGGGCCAGGGCCAGGACGTACAGGTACAGGGCCAGGACCAGGACGTACAGGTACAGGGCCAGGACATGTGACCTCTGTGTACTTGCTGTGACCTCTGACCTCTGTGTACTTCAGGGTCTGATCTTTGTGGTGGACAGCAATGACAGAGAGAGAGTCGCTGAGTCGGCAGAGGAGCTCGCCAAGATGGTGAGTAACAACAGGAAGCCCAGATCCATGATGTCATCAGTCACATGACCATGTAGCTGTGCGATGTCATCAGTCACATGACCATGTAGCTGTGCGATGTCATCAGTCACATGACTGTGTGTTCAGATCCACGAGGACGAGCTGAAGGAGGCAGTCATCCTGGTGTTTGCTAACAAACAGGATCTTCCCAACGCGATGGGGGTCAGTGAACTCACCGACAAACTGGGCCTGCACAACCTGCGCAGCAGAACTGTGAGTGCTTTTATTTTGACAGGGAACTTCCTGTTTGGTTTCTGTTCACATTCAAACAGCTCTAATCAGACACCTGTCTCTCTCCTCAGTGGCATGTTCAGGCTACCTGTGCCACTCAGGGTACTGGTCTGTACGAGGGTCTTGATTGGCTGTCCAGCGAGCTGTCGAAACGCTAGACCACCTGACAGGAAGCAGGTGACTGATGTCATCGACTGAATCACCGTGTACAAAGTGAAGAAGAGGAAGAAGAGTGTTTGAAAGACTGTTTTTGTTTTTTTTAAATTATAAACCTGTCTGTCTGTAGGAGGAAGTGATGTCATGGACTCTGAGCTCACTTTGATTTCCCATCATCCTCTTGTGTGTGTTAGATCTTTGTTTCTTTTAATCTGCATGTTTTAACTCCGATCATGTGACAGGATGTTATGAAGAGGAGGGGCGGGGCTTAAGACAGGCGACTGAGTACCTGTGGGCAGGGGGCGGGGCTGAAGACAGGCGACTGAGTACCTGTGGGCAGGGGGCGGGGTTACCTGGTCACTTGATGACTCATTCCACAGCGCTGAACGGGACGCCTCGTCATTCCTCAAAAATGTGAAGAAGAGACGATGATGCAATAAAGGATTTGTTTTTCTTCTCAGCTGCTTTATGTTTTCTCAACGTTCTTTAAGTGTTTTTTAAACGCTTGACAGGAAGTCGTTTTTTCATTTGGTCATCAGAAAATTAATAAACGTTTGTTAGCTCGTCCAGCAAATGTTTGTTTAGTCTGTCCTGATGTCAGTCATGATGTCACAGTCTGTCATGACATCATTAAAAAGCTTCATGTCAGTCAAAACATTTTTTAAAGTATCCGAGTACTTTTACTCATTACTCACATCGTTTAAATTTAGTCAGGCTGGATTTTCAAAATAAAAGCATGGGGTGAGTTTTTAAATGGTTTTAATTTCAGGATAAATAAAATTCAAACATACAAAACTTTATTTAAACTCCAGCGTCGACCTCTGACCTCATCGCCGCCTCACTTCCTGTGAACCTGGCTCTAAACACTGATTGGCTCCTGCTGGTTGTTCTGACGTTTTACCACAAACACTTTCTGACCAGACACCGTCACCGTGTACACAAAGTCCTCAAGGACCACTGTGGAGAGACGAGAGTCCAGGTGAGTCCAAAACATTCTGCATATTACCTGGTACAAGTGTGTCTGTGTTACCTGACATGCGTTTGAAGGGCGGCTCAGCTGATCCAGGTAACCTGAATCGACTTGCTGTTCGGACCATCTGCATCATCACACCTGCCGTGTGCTCGTCATTCTCCAGCTCACCTGCAGACTGATGGTGGGCAGGGAGAGTTTGTAAACACAATAAACAGAACTTTAAATGGACTCTGGTTCTGTTTGGTCACTCACAGCCAGAACTCCGTCCTCGCTGATGACCAGGTACCCGAGCTGATCCGGGATCCGCTCCAGACCTGCAGTGAGAGCCGCTGTGGTCTGCAACAACCGACAACAACAGACAGCACAGACTGAGCTAACAGGCTAACAGACTGAGCTAACAGATTAACAGACTGAGCTAACAGGCTGAGCTAACAGGCTAACAGACTGAGCTAACAGGCTGAGCTAACAGACTGAGCTAAGAGGCTAACAGACTGAGTTAACAGGCTAACAGGCTGAGCTAACGAGCTAACAGGCTGAGCTAACGAGCTAACAGGCTGAGCTAACAGGCTAACAGACTGAGCTAAGAGGCTAACAGACTGAGCTAACAGGTTAACAGACTGAGCTAACAGGCTAAGCTAACAGATTAACAGGCTGAGCTAACAGACTGAGCTAACAGACTGAGCTAACAGGCTGAGCTAACAGACTGAGCTAACAGACTGAGCTAAGAGGCTAACAGACTGAGCTAAGAGGCTAACAGGCTGAGCTAACGAGCTAACAGGCTGAGCTAATGAGCTAACAGGCTGAGCTAACAGGCTAACAGACTGAGCTAACAGGCTGAGCTAACAAGCTAACAGGCTAACAGACTGAGCTAACAGGCTGAGCTAACAGGCTAACAGGCTAACAGACAGAGCTAACAGGCTGAGCTAACAGACTGAGCTAACAGGCTAACAGGCTGAGCTAACAGACTGAGCTAACAGGCTGGTCCGTGTCAGTTTGAATTAAAACAAACATTCAAACTCACCATGGTTCTTCTTCTTCTTCTTCTTCTTCTTCTTCTTCTGGTTCTGGTTCTGGTTCTGGTTGTTGTTGGTCTCTTCGCTGGTTGCAGCACTTCCGTCTTTCCGTGTGATTTCTCACGTGACTGTCGATGCCTTCACGTTCCGTCGGAAATCCTGCTTGTTTATTATGTTACTGTTAGTGAAGCTGACATTTACGACGTGCTCCTGAAGGCAGCCCGTTGCCTTGTCATGACGTCATGACGTGCGTGCACCTTTTAATCTAAAGCGGAAGTGGTGATCAGCTGACCTGCTCACATGACCCGCTCCTCCGTCAGCTCCAGGTTCAGTTCTGTCCTCTCTCCTCGGTTCGGTTCGACGCTCGCAGCCTCGGCATGGCCGGACGCGGGAAACTGATCGCCGTGATCGGTGACGAAGACACGTGCACGGGCTTCCTGCTCGGCGGGATCGGTGAGCTCAACAAGAACCGGAAACCCAATTTCCTGGTGGTGGAGAAGGACACGAGCATCACGGAGATCGAAGAGACGTTCAAGTAAGAACCGAACCCGTCCGGAACCATGACCAACCTCAGACTAACCTCAGACTAACGTTTAGATTTTGATTTCCTGTCATGAGAACAGTGTGATCACGAGGGGTGTGACGTCACTCTGGTACGTAAATAATCCAGGTCACAGCTGATCGGAACCGGTGAGTGCCTCAGAACCTCGAGCCCATAAAGATCGAACCGAACTGTGTTCAGCCATCAGCAGCGTCACAGTTAATTAATGAGGCTTAATGATGTGATCAGGTTTAATGTCACATCACAGAAAATAATAAAACACAGACGCATTAAACAAGAATAACGATAATAAAGTACTGAGCATGAACTCACATAATGATTCATCTCCATCTCTAACTTAAGATCAGAGAAATCAGATTGTTAAATTCAGCAAACGAGTCACAGAAATATGAGAACACAGAAGGAAGGAACGTGTAAATATAAATATAAATATACATGTGCTGCTCACAGAGACGAGTCGGCTTCAGTCAGTGATGAGTCTAAGCATGATGAGCTGTGTCACTCACATGGAACGCCTGAGCAACACATGAAAATGCAGAAAACACGTCAACTTGTTTCTGAGATGGAAACTTTTTTCACATGTGGAGGTTTGTTCGTTTGTTTCTGTTTTCTTAATCACCTGATTTTTCAACCATCTTTTTCTTGTTTCAGGAGCTTCTTGGTGCGTAACGACATTGGCATCATCCTCATTAACCAGTTCATTGCAGAGATGATCCGTCATGCGATCGACGCCCACATGCAGTCGATCCCAGCCGTGTTGGAGATCCCGTCCAAAGAGCATCCGTACGACGCGTCCAAGGACTCCATCCTGCGACGTGCCAAGGGCATGTTTTCCGCCGAGGACTTCCGATAAACAAAGGCTGTGTTTCCACGTCGTGATGGTTGAAATGACCCTGACTGTGTGTTTGTAAAGTATTCATTAGTGAACGTGTTGATCTGTGCTCGTTCGTTCTTCCTTGGGTTGGAAACTTTGAGTTTGAGGAAATCAGTGATGTTTTATTCTTGTTGTCTGTAAATGTGTCGTGATGGATGAGAAAATAAACAGTTTGTTCCTCATGTTTAACTTAAAAAGTAACTTAACTTAATAAAAGTGATGTTGAAGAAAATTAAAGTGATGTTGGTCTCGTTTGATTGGTTTAGACTTGTACAGAGGCCCTGACGGTTCACACTTAGTGTGTGTGTGTGTGTGTGTGTGTGTGTGTGTGTGTGTGTGCGCGCGCATGTTTGAACAAACATTCAAACACTGAAGATCAACACGGTTTCACTGTGTGCTAATGTCATCATGACGTCGTGGACTCATGAGTTCAGAGTAGTTCTCATGACCTCACTGATAAGTGTGTTTGAGTAAATATTGAAAGAACACTGAGGGCGCTCATTCTTCATCCTGCTGACCTTCAGCTGACCTTCACATGTCTGAAGCTTCGATCTGACTCTGTATAAAGAGACTCGCAGGGAAACGTCTGTTTCAGGTCTGTCTGCTGTGGATCTGATAATGAAGTCTGTTCAGTCTGTCGCTCTCTGTCTGATGATGATGATGATGGTCTCTGCTGGTCCTCTTCCTCCGTCACTCAGCAGCTCCAGGTGAGACTGAACACCTCAAACATTCAAAATCAGACAGTTTGTTGGTTCTTGTGTTGTGTCAAACTAAATGTGACAATGTTTCTGTTTGTAGACGTGATGGCACTGTGAGCGCTCACCTGCACGACGACAAAAACTCCACCAGGTGAGTCACTTTTATTCACATATCACCAAATTACATCTGGACACGTTCACTAATGAGCAGGTCCGAAGAAAACTTGTTATATTATTACAGAGACACAACGATTCCCATCATGGACACAAACTCAACAACAGTGACTGACAAAGACTGGTAAGAAATATATTATCTTTTATATATATATATATATATATATATCACGTATGTCATCACGTATGTCATCACGTATGTAACTGTGACGTAGTTAGTCAAAGAAATTTGATTTGTGATTGTTCCATAATTAGACAGTTATGAAAGAAACGTGCAAAATCTGAGAATGATCTTATTTGTAATCATGTAGAACTTCAGAGGATTGTGACAGCCAAAAGAAAATATATATTTTAGATATATGTATATATATTTATGTTGTAAATTATGTATTTATGTATTTATATAGATATATTATATATAAATGTAGTTATCAGGAAAACAGAAATGTCTTTAGGAGATTAGACTGTGTTTATGACAAAGGTATTAATAAAGTGATTTTATGTGTATAACAACATTATAAGAATAAATCTTGATATAAATTAACTCAATAATAATCTTATGTTTTGTTTGCAGGTTTGAGTCTCATCAAAACGTCACGCTGGACGACTTAACACAGTAAATACAGAATACAACACATTACACACATCTGAAATATCATTATATTTAAGTTTTATGTGTTCAGTTTGTTACTTTGTGAAATAGTTGTATGAAACATTTGCTGCAGCTATAAGAAAGAAGCGTGTTTTATTTTGAAAATAAGTTTTATTTTCTCTGTCAGAGCCAACACACCAAACATGTCGACGTTCCAGAGGTGAGAGTACACGGATTCTTTTCTGACTTTCTCAAAATCAGGTTTCAGTTTAAATTTCAAATTCAAACTTTCTGTTTCAGGTTTGTGTAAGATTTTTTTATTCAGCAGATTCAGTGTAAACGTTGAGCTTTGTGTGTTCAACTCCAAACACTGACCTGTTTTCAGTGGTCGTCATGGTTACCGTGTCATTATCTTGATATAAAGAAAGAAATTCCTGCGATGACATCATCACTACATGTCCTATATCAAACTTTCATCTTTTTCTTTTCAGTGTCGTGATGATTAAAACATGAAACGTTATGTTAATATAACACATGTAATACATTATGATAATATATATCACATGTTTCGTATATTATGGGCGTCATGCTGGTATGGTTCTTCCTGTGTGTAGTTTGCGTGTTCTTCTCGTGTGTGTGTGGCTTCACACAGTCTAAACACATGAACCTGAACCTGAACATGAACCTGAACAGGTGAACTGTAACTGTCTGTAGGTGTAAATGTATGACCCTGCCTCTCACCCATAGTCAGCTGTGATAGGCTCCACCCACCATGACCCTGATGAGGAGAAGTGGTTACAGATGGTGGATGGATGCATTATGTTAATAATCTAACCTGTCTCACCATCTTTACCTGTCTCACCATCTTTACCTGTCCCCGCCTCACCATCAGATGCGTCCTCCCTACCTGTTTGTCTGCAAACCTTGGCTCCACCCTGGCGGGGGGCGGGGACGAGACGGCGGGCGGAGCCACCAGGGACCCGTTTGGAAACGGAAAGAAATGACAGGAAACAACTGTTGAGTTATTGTTGTCATCTCACCTGCTGTGGACTGATCAGCTGATGATCACTGATGTCACTGTGTTAGAAAACATCAAGAATCAAATGTGAACAAATTAACTACGACTCCCAGGGTGAACGTCCAATCACAGAGCTCCATGTTTTGTGATGTGCCCGCTTAAAGCGAGCTGAAGCTAAAGATTAAAAAAACATGAAAATTCAGTAACCATGGCGTTTTGTTTTGAATGCTCCACACCAATATCAGCCGGGGCTCATGGGTAATGTAGTATGTACTATACTTCTTCAGACCACCTTTACTTCCATCAGGTGTCTGGTTGGGTCAGACTTTTGTGTTTTGTGTTTGGACCCTGATAAATCAATAATCAATAAACTGCATTTATTAAACTGCCTCCTAGAATTCCTCTAAAGCGGATCAGAACAACAAAGTGAATGAAGAGATGACGTGAGTTAGACTGTCGATAGAGGTCAGAGGTCACACAACACTGATGCTTTCTGTGTTAGCAGGTCAGAGGAGAATCTGCAACAGCTCAACAGAACCAATCAGAACTCAGTCAGGTCAGTCTGTCACCAATAAAACATCAATAATCAACGACCAATATTCAGATCAACGTTTGAGTCTCATCTGATGGTTTTCTTTTGCTGCAGCGACGACGGCGACTTCCTACACAGCAGGTCATCGGGGTGAGTCAAAGCTCGTTTACAGTCTTTGTTAATTACTACATGTTCTCTCCTCGACTCTCCTGTTAGTGTGAACACCTCCAAAGGAGGGAGTCCAGATAGATCCTGATCAGATCCTGAAACACCTCAGCTGGTTCCTTTAGACAGATCTCTGAGCCTGGCCATCCGACAGACGAAACTCATTCAGCTGATTGTGTCCACATTGTCATTCTTTTGGTTTAGGTATCATGTACGATACAGCTGAGTGTTGTCCATCAGTCAGAAACTTCTGTGTTCTTTCAGAAATGTTTTTATGATTGAAATGATTTTAGAAACTTTATTAATCACGTTGAACGTGAAATTACTGTGAAAAAACAGCCTCATGCTTGGGTACACATCCTGGTTGGCTTTCTTCTCTCTGACTCTCAGGTTATTGGTGCTGACGTGGACTACAGTGTTACCTGTGTGATAGTGCCTCAGGTTGGTGTCTGATGGAGGTTCAGTGGTCCATGATGTTAGTCTAACGTTGCTTTAACGTTATTGATGCCACAGGAGGATGAGTGTCGCTGCTCCTGCTTCCTGTCAGCTCAGTATTTGTGTTCTGATGAATCTGGGTTACGATCTTCAGTCTGGAGGAGACGAGCGAGCCGGAAGAACTTCTTCAGATCCTTTTGGACACGGGAAGTGATGTCAGAGGACACGCCCACATCTGATGATGTAATTTTTCTCCCTTTTTTTTCAAACAAACTGATCAGTGACATCACTGTGCTCAGCGTTTCCTTGGTGACCGTAACACAATGTGTTTATTATTATTATTCACTGTGATTCTTGTTTCACAGGTTCATGATTGATGGCATATGTCTATATATACATATATACATTAGATATGTATACATATTATCATACATGGCAGCAGAGTGTTGTTCAAATCAAACAGAACAAGCTCTGAGCTCAGTTTGGTGTAAATCATAATTTGTTCTTTCTTCTCGTGATGGCAGCAGTTCAGCCTCATGAATGTGCTCAGACCTCCTACAAACAAATAAAAACATGTTTTTATTCTCAGTCAGTAAAATTTATTATTTATTATTTATAACAAAGTGTCTTCAGCTGAAGATTTAAAGAAACACTGCTGGCTTCAACAGGAACCAGAAACTATTTTCAATTCTAATATAATACACTATGACATCACACCAAATTATGACATCACATCATCTTCATCAGTGACATCATTCATTCAAACATGAAGCAGTTTCTTTTCATTCACTAAAACATTTCAGTTTAAATATTTTTTAAGACAAATTTTATATAAAAACATGAACTTAAATTCAATAATTGATTAATTTCACTCAATTTTCTTGAATCCAGCTGCTGATGCTTTATCGTGCGTGTATAATTATAGATGGTTTTAATTAAAGAGTCCATCAGCTGTTATGGTTTGATATTTGTCCAGAGGGTTTGATGAATAATTTATGACACATCATGATCGAGGATGAAAGACGTTCTGCTGTTCCCTCTCACAAATGCAAATGACAGACAGCTCATTAACAGACAGCTCATTAACATGTGGAGTGTTCATTATGAAGGTCTGAACCATCAACAACATGTTAGATAAGCAATCATGAACAGCCCAGCTGACCCGCATTAAACTAACCTGTGATCACATCAGCTGATCATCATGTGACCACCAATCATCAACCTCCATGTCTGTGAAGTGGAGTCAGCACAGGAAGTGAAGACACAAACTGCAGTTCCTCTAACATCCACTTGAGGCTGGTTCCAGAAGTGAGTCAGTCTCCATAAGTTCCCATGTTAAAAGTCTCTACACTGTGTTCCAAAGTATTATACTGTTTTTGTTATTTTTCTCCTCAATAATCTATATAATTGGTAGTCAATAGGATTATTATTTTTTTGCAAAATAACACAAAATAGTGTTCCGGATTATTCTGAGTTCTCAAACACTACAATAGTTTCTAAAGGATTGAAAACAGAAATCAGTTGTATTTTTTGCATTGGGGGTCATTTTTTCAAATCAAAGCTATTTCAATCATAAACAAACAATTTACAGATGGAGTTACATATTAGCACAGGAGCCCTTCTTTGATATCACCTTATCAACTCTCATCCATTGTATTTCCTTTGAGGATGCCAGAATGAGGGTGAATTTTTATAGAACTCACCTGTTCAAATTATATTACAGCTTAAAGTTATGCAGAGCATGGACGCTTTGATTGACAGGTGGGTTAAACTGTTAAATTGATCTGAATCAATACACAAATGAGAAACACCACTGAAGAAGAGAAAGATCAGATCAAAGCGGTGAAGAAACAACCAAAGAGAGAGAGAGACGAGGGGTTACATCACTACTGTCAGCCAATCACAGAGCTACAAGACAGAGACACACACACACAAACAGAGAGAGAGAGAGATGATGGTGTCTGCATCATTTTCTAGATGAGAAAAAAATGTTTCTTTCAAACAAGAAGCAATGCAGACAAGAAGAGAAGAAACAGGATGACGCGATGAAGACGGAGTAAATCAGTGATTTTGCATGAAGACGAAAACATTTTACGTTCTTTTGACTGTGAGTCTGAATCTTTTCATTCTTTTGACTTTGTTATAGAAAATCTGGATTTTTAATAATAATGAATAGAACAAATTAATTTATAATGTAATATACTTCTATAAATCTGTTTATTCCAGGTAACACCAGACTTAGAATAACACCAAATTCTGTGATGCAGGTTGTTCATTTGAAAATTTGTCATGATTTTTATTCTGTTCATTCATCACTATTTCTACAACCTAGACAAGTTAACAGACAAACTTTGCAGACTTTGTCTTGTCTTGAGACCTGGTCAGACATCCATAGTAGGTTTATTTCATGCATACTTTACACAATTCAAAGCCAGAGAATAAAAGTGAGTCTTCAGGTACATCAACAGACTCTGTCTGATTGTCTTTGGCAGGTCCAGAACCGACAACCGATTGGAAGAAAAATATTTAGTCATCACAGCAACATAAACAGCCGATGCTCCGGCTGCTGCTCTAAATCTAATATTAGTAAATGAGATGAGTCACAAATCACACTGTGATATCTGTCATATACACAACAAATGTTCTGTTATTTTCAGTGGAGGATTCATGACACTTGTCTGTTTTATTATTTACAGACTGAAGAACAGACCTGATCATGATGAGTACACACAAAAATCTAAAGAATACAAGCTCAGGCTGTCAGCCTGCTGAGACACACAGAGCACTGAGACAACACCTGGGACAGGTAACAACAAGGTGAGACACATTCTCAATACTGTACGAGTGTATGAGACACATAAACACCCTGACAGCAGACTGTTCTCTGCCCAGATGTTGAGTGCAGCTGTGCTCTATCATGGACAATATGACACCTGTCAGCCCTCCAGGCGAGATGGATCTGATGGACTACAACTATCTGGCCTTAGTCCTCGGCGTCCCTCTAATCCTGGTCATCATCCTGGGGAACATCCTGGTGTGTCTGAGCGTGCTCACTGAGCGCTCCCTGAAAACTGCCACCAACTACTTCATCATCAGCCTGGCGGTGGCCGACCTGCTGCTGGCAGTGTTGGTGCTGCCGCTCTATGTCTACTCTGAGGTTAGTGTTTATAAGGACCAGTCTGAATTTATGCCTACATGTGAGGACTTTTCATTATTTATGTGTTCAGTTTCTCGGAGGTATCTGGACATTGAGCACCTCCATCTGTGATGCTCTGATGACCATGGATGTAATGCTGTGTACCGCCTCCATCCTCAATCTGTGTGCTATCAGTGTGGACAGGTGAGTCCACCTCCAACCTGGATGGTTTAATAACAAATTTCATCACAAGATTTTTTTCCATATTGATCAATAGCGATGTTTATCCTGATATATCATTTAACTTCATAAAGTTATGTATAAATATATTTTTTGATATAATTCTAAAGATTCATCCATTTTGATGACGTACAGATGAAGATGAAGATAGTCCCAGATATTTTTGTCATATATTTAAATTAGCATTCTTACTGCGTGAGTAACGAGTTCACCTCATTACAGTGTGATGACCATCATACGGGAGATAATAGACTTCATTAGCATCACACTGCAGTAGAGCTAATTAAAATTTTCAAACAGGACATCGTTCTGGCCTGAATGAGTCACCAAACTCATCAATATTTCTGATGATGTGACGATCATCTTTCCTGATTATTAAAGAAAATGTCTTGCTTTCTTAGAGATAACTGGAATCATTTATAGAAGTGCAGTTTGTTAGATAACAAGTAATTATAACCAGATTTTTGTTGAGGAAATGTAATTAAACACCTTGTTAGGCCTGCAGCGACGATAAGAGGCTAAAGCAACTGTACTGTAAGACTGTTATGTAACCTGGGGGCCAGTCCAAAGTCTGTTTCCACATTGTTAATTCTCCTTCAAGAAAATTCAAACCTCAAGTTTAGAATGTCCCGTATCACCTGTCCTCACCTGTTCAGGTACATCGCAGTGGTGCTCCCTCTGAAGTACAACAGGAACCAGTTCAGTGTCCGTCAGCTAGCTCTCATCACTGCTACCTGGGTGCTGTCTTTGGGTGTGGCAAGTCCAGTCATCTTTGGTCTGAACCAGGTGCCGGGTCGGGATCCAAACGTGTGCAAACTGGAGGATGAGCGCTTTGTGGTGTACTCGTCCATCTGCTCCTTCTTCGTGCCTTGTCCTGTCATGCTCCTCTTGTATTATTGGATGTTTCGAGGTCTGCGGCGTTGGAGCGGTCGCAGTCGATCTCAGGAAGGTCGAGCCAGTCGTCGAGCTCTCTCATTACGGCTTGGTTTGGCTTTACGACATGCTAAAGCCAGGACGACTGGGAGTCAAGGCGAAGTCGTGTACGCCACCCCGGCCAGCCTCAGCCCCACCTCTCCATCCACTGTCTCTATGACTACACTCTCAGTGACCCCAGCGATGGAGCAGCAGCTGGACAGGGCCGTGACAGAGAGCAACCCAATGACACAGGTGGACACCATGTCAGACGGTGAGCCCGTGGAGAAGCGAGAGGGAGGAAGCAGGAGAGAGAAAAGCCTGAAGAAGAACTCTGCAAAGAGACGAAGAAGAAACAGTAAGAGCAGCAGAGTAAGCGGGAGAGAACGCAAAGCCATGAAGGTTCTGCCAGTCGTCGTCGGTGAGTTTCAAAAATAGAAAACACAAAGCATTTTCATAACGTTTCATTTGAGTTTACAGGATTCAATCATTGACCCAATGCACACAGCGGGTCAAAACAACAAAAGACAAGTCCAGAACAAATCAAATCAAATCAAGTCCAGAACTAGTCTAAAGCTGAGAAAAACTAAAAGTTCAATTGAACAGAACACAAAACTCACAGAACACAGAACTCACAGAACAGAATACAGACATGGGGAGAATTACAAAATAAAACAGGAAACACTGAACCATGAACCCAAACATGACACTTCATCAGAACTGAAAAACATTTGTTGTAGTAACTTGGGAACCATAAATGTAGTCTCCCCTCCATGAACAGGGATTGACCATTGGACTATTGTCTTCACTTCAGTTCTGGAGTTCTCAAGTTAATTTTAAAGAACTCTTTAAACTGATCTCAAATCTCTAAACTGATCATCTCCACACAGTCTTTTTGAGTCTTTGAGACTTTTCAGATCTTTTCAGGACCTTTATGTAGTAAAGTGTTGGATGTCTAGACCTACAATCTCGCCAGACCTGGACCTCTGACGTCCAACACAAGAGAGAGATATACTCCACACCTTTCATCAAACTCTGTTTGATGAACCCTAACCCTAACCCCACCTTGACTTTGAGTAGAAGAGAGTTTTCGCATCTCTGATATGTGAGATGCTCCAAAGAAGAGCGTAGTCTATCTGTGTCGACTGTAATCACCCCCGTGCGATTCTCTGCATGAGGAATGGTCTCTGGCGCCGTACGGAGTGCAAGGCTATTGGGGCTATGTGTTCAAGTATGAAACGAGTGAGCTCTGGCTGTATCAGAGGAATGAGGGTGAAACAGTGGGGCATCTGCTGTACAGATGCTGAGTTCCAAGACTGGGCAGTGCTGAGCCTGGTGATGCCAAATCACTTGACCTTAACCAGCCTGACCGGGCATCCCCCGGATCAAGAAGTCCCTGTAGCCGCTAAATAGCCCAGATTGGAGAGCGAGACCAAGACCACTTTCAACATGATCTGGCAATTGAGAACCTGTCCCTCTGGTCGCTGGTTCTTATGAGCCACTCACTGGACATCTGGAGAGAGAGGACCTACGGAGCACTTTCTCTTGGAGAGTTTTAATTCCGACTGTGGCGTATTCCAGACACTGATAGATCTGCCGGGAGCTGTGTGGAAGGAGAAGATGGAAGATATTGGGGAAAAAATTACATCTCTGTTTACTAGCTGCCGCAAATGATGTTCTGGCTGTGAAAAGTACTCTGTCCTTCTGAAAACACGCCCCCTCACCCGTGCAGCACTTAAAAGGAGACACAACTGCAGTTGTCTGTTATAAAGAAGTTCTTCTTCTTTATAACAGCTTGTCGAGTGAGACATCCTGTGAACAGAAACACAAATATCAAACCATCTCCAGCTCATTGTCAGACCTGACGTTTTTGGAGCAAGTTCTAGACCTGGTTCTGGAGCCAATTCTGGAGCAGTTCTGGAGCTAGTTCTGGAGCCGGTTCCAGCTTACAGTTTCTTTAGTTTCAGTTCAAGTCTTCTGAGAGAAATGAAAATTGTCTTCTGTGTTCCAGGTGTGTTTCTGGCCTGTTGGACACCTTTCTTCGTCGTCCACGTCACCAAGGTCTTGTGTCAGTCATGTGACATCAGCCCCACCCTCATCTCCGTGGTAACGTGGCTTGGCTATGTCAACAGCGCCATCAACCCAATCATCTATACAGCGTTTAACGTTGAGTTCAGGAATGTCTTTCACAAACTGCTCTGCTGTCAGATGTGAGACTAAAATGGTCTTAAACTGACCGTCCTCAGACCATCTCAGACTATCCAGTAATCACATTACTGTCCAGTAATCACATTACTGTCCATACAGCCCAGATGCATAAAATCTGTAAACATACAGAATTGTTAAATGTCTTTTCATGTTTTTAAAGGTGGAGTTTATTTTTGTCGAAATATTACACATGAAATATTGTGAACAGGAAAATGTATTTTTTGCAAAGGTTATTAAAGAGGGAAATGCATTTTATTGTGAAAGTGATCATGATGTTGGTAAATATTAAACAAAAACAATTTTATTGCATAAACAAGTGAACTGATGAAACAAGTATCTCTGAAAGAGGAGGGGGACAACACTGCCTTTCTGTGCTCAAACACCATAGAAACCACAGGGGTTACCATGGTAACATGGTTCATACATGTAACCTGCAGTAAACGTGTTCAGACCTCCATAAAGAAAACAAAGGATTTAGTTCTGTCTGCACAGTTTCAGCTTTATTTGAACCACATTCATGTTTTGTTTTTATAAATTCTCTAAATATATAAAATAAACTGCAAATTATTAAAAGAAGCCTGAACGTTTTTATTGTGACAATGTAAAAGAAGAAGTTTTTATGTTATTGATGTGAAAGCAAAATCAGAAGATGGACTACATCTAAGATTCTTCTCCCTGTGCTCTCTTATAGTGTTGTTCAATGAAGGATATATAAAGATGAAAAATGTGACTTCATCATCAATGTAGCAATGAAATAAAATAAAATAATTTAAATAATTTAAAGATTAAAGAATATAAACAAAGTGTCACAGGGAGATGTGGCTCACGCTCACCTTCCTGTACAGTCTGTTGTCTTCACGCGTTCTTCATAGTGCTTTTGAACATGTTTGTCAGAAGATTTGACTCTGTGGCAGGAAGCGCATCATCAGTCCACAAAAAGTTTCTCCACCTCAGAGATGTGAAACCTTCAAAGACTGCAGAAGCTGCTGGAGAAAACTTCACCTGAAAGCAGCGCTTCATTCATGATCGGACTCCAGTTCAGTTTGTCTCATGTTTCACACTGCCTCATCAACTCCGTTGAAGTACTTTGCTGTACTCGAGTGTGAGTGGTTGTTTGTCTCTATGATGAGCTGGAGAGTTGTCCATGATGGACCCCGCCTCTCACCCAAAGTCAGCTGGGATAGGCTCCACCAACCATGACACTGATGAGGAGAAGAGGTTACAGATGGAGGATGGATGATGACTGATGGTCTGGTTGTAGAGTTTCTGTGTTTGTTAATGCCTCCTGACTTTTATCCAAAGGGGAAGCAGTGCTTGTTGATGGCCAAAACTGTATTTCATCCATAGTGATGTGAATGAGGAACATTCAGTTGTGTTCTCAGTCCAGACGGCTTCCAAATGCAGTCGAGTTCTTCACTGGACTGTCAACTCTTAACACATGTTTTAATAATATTTTTCCATCATTTGTTCTTCATCATCTTCGTCAGTCTGGATAATTTGTTCTTTATTGATTGTTTTCTGAAATCAAACCTTCACAGGGATCATCATATTTACTTTTCTGAGTTATGTTTTAACTAACTGTAGTCGGAATGGAAACAACTCAATTAACCATTGAGAACAAATCAATCTGCCTTTATGTCAAACAGATGCTGTATCTTTAGCATCTGTAACAATGTTTTGTTTTACACTGATAATGTTATCAGTGTATTTACCTTGAAGTACATATGAGTGTCACAGTTAGCTTAAATGCTATCAAACAGTTGGCCTCCTGTTGGTGTAAAGTCCTGCAGCATGTTGGCCTACTTACCCTGCTCATTAATGCTCTCTAAGCCCTCTGCTAAGCTAATGTGCTCACACACACACACACACACACACACACACACACACACACACACACACACACAGTCTCTCGGAGGGAAAAAGCTAAACAATACACTCAGACTGAAAACATGAAACAATGACTACATGCAGCCGAGTGCAGGAGACCTGAACGGACTGTGGGCGAGAGACACCGTCTGTCTGTAGACCAAAAGGAGTGAGGAGTGAGTGATTGTTATCTTCATGTATATGTAAATGTTGTTGTATGTGTTAGTGTTCATGGAAGTAGACAACAACAATAATGATAATCAATGAAAACAGTGTCTGACCAAGACTGTACTTCAACTTTACAGTGGCTGTACTATAACTATAACAGTGACTGTACTTTAGTTTAAACAGCTGTGATCACTGATAGAAGCTGAGAACAACTGTTGGAACATGACCTGTGGTGCCATCTTCAGGTCAAAGTCATCTGGCTTTCAACTTGACGTCTGCTCTTCAGGTGGAGGTGTGGACGTAGAGGTGGAGGAAGATGTTGAGACACTGCAGGCTGCTGCTCTGGCAGGTGGCTCTCAGGTTATCTTATCATGTTGTTACAGGTAAGATCCATTGTGAGGGTCAGAGGTCAGTGTGCACATCATACTCTTCATCTACGTAATTGTGATTATTGCTGCCACCGTGGGTTCTTCAGCACAAAGACGCACGTCAGATTACAGATAGTTTTTATTATTAATGCTGAAACGCCATTAATGTTGCAAGGTTTTCTTATTTAATCTCTCAACATCTGTCTCAACTGTTGCCACTGTGTGGGGCAGCTGCCACTGACGGTCGGGAGCCCCTCCACAAACTGCTCCAGCCCGATTTTGCCCAGCAGCAGCTTCTTGTCCGTGGACTCCCCCGGCTGCAACCATCTATTTGCTGCATCTCTCAGCTGCTGGGTGTAGATGGCCAGTCAGTGGGAACCAGCTTGGTCCCTCGAAACCTGCAGCGATGGTCCTCAGTAGAGTGACCTAAATGGTCGAGGTCAGCACTCTTGATGTCCTGTATTGCTTGTGAGAGGAGGCATGCAGGCCAAGCGCCACTGTTTGCACATCCTCTGATAATAGGGGTAGCAGCACATGGCCCACTCTGCCCTCAGCCAGCCGCACGAACATTTCGAGGAACGACTGGGGATTGTTGGTTTCTGCCATCTTGTGGAGGGTCATACCAGAGAGCAAGGGGGCTAGTGACTCTGTCCCCGCCTGGGACAACATTGCCTCCAGCAGCTGGGTCTGCCTCTCCATCTGGGAATGGAGAGCAGCCAATTGCTGCCTGTTCACCACAGCCTAGTTTCAGCTCCACAAACATTTGGGCAAGGGCCGTCACTGGCTGGACCTGCTGCGATTCTGTCATCTTGTGCCTCGTGTTCCTTGCTGCGGTAGGTTGGGCACCAGTGTGGCAAATCTGCTGCCACTGTGGGTTCTTCAGCACAAAGACGCACTTCAGACAAATACCGCTATGGTAGTTTTTATTATTGTTGGCACGCCAGGCAAAACACAAAACACTCCAGCTATTCGCAGGCTTCTTGTTTCCCCCTTCTTGTTGCCGTCTGGGTGCCGTCTCTCTCACCAGGTGCAGCAAGCTACTGTTAAAAGGGAAAGTGATTAGTTAACTGGGTGCAGGTGTGCTAACCATCTTCCCTGGCGCTGCTCTCCTGACCCCTAAAATATACAGCATGCGGAACGGCTACAAAATGGCTCCGCTCGGGAACGGCTGCGTACTCTGCCAACTCACACATGATCCGTTTGTGATGCGCTCAGGTGCATCTCCGCTGTCTACCGAGCGTTGCGAGAACGCACAAGATCTTGCGATTTCACGCATAATCACGCGATATTTCCGGCTGTAGTCTCTGTGACTCCTGCGATGGCATTCCACGCCGCATCTTTTTTCTGGTGTCCTTATAAAAAGGATGTGAGGTGTCATCAATGATTACACCTGAAAACCCCTCACCTGTTGACTTCAGGTCGGCCCCGCCCATTATGACTTGTTCTTGTAATGAAACTCGATCAGAGTATTTTATTTTGAAACTCAACCGGGGTTTTATTTTGTATTTTGTAGCTGATTTCCTTCCCTGCACAATCTGCTCTGTGCTGAATTTATGCGCCGTGCTCTGGCTCCGTGAACAATAGAAGCTCTGCGTATGTGTTGCGGAGGGCTGCCGGACGCCGCAGTCGTTCTGGAGCCGTGACACAGCGGGGATGGAGACTGTGTGAGCTGACACACTGACTAACACTGAAACGTATCGGCTCAGTCACCGTGACGGAGCTGTTCCGGAGCCGTTCCGCATGCAGTGTATTTTAGGCTTTAGCCATCCCCACACCTCTCCCCTGCAGCTGATGCACCACACCCCCTCCACAATCATACTCTTGATCTATCACTGGGTCTACATTGTACTCAAAACTGATGATGAGTATTGATCCAGACAAATTTCAGTCAGTACCATAAACATCTGGTCCTGGTTCTTACTCTGTCTCATCCTTAGCCAGTCTGTGTTTGGGAGGATCGGACATCTTTGCGGCAGTCAGAGAGAATAGCCCCCCGGGTCAGTTCATCGCCCACCTCAGTATCACCGCAGAACCAGGAGCCAACACCGTCCGACTCTGTCTGTCTGGGAACAACGCTGACTGGTTCTATTTAGAGGGTCGAACCATCAGACTGAACACCTCAGCCTCCAGAGTCCTCGACCGAGAGGTACAACTGGATCTGGATCTTTTAAACTTGTCTCACCTGTAGTTTAAATCACCTGGATAATCTGCAGTAAATATTTTACTCAGATAAATGAAAAATGAATGAACGACGAAAAGCTTTATCTTTTATCAAAGTGGAACTTCCTTTATATAAACACATGATCATGATTATGATGTAGTAAAACATAAAACATAAATATAAATGTATCCTTTAAAACATTTCATTTCACCAGTTATCAATTCACTTTTAAGCTGCTATGTTTGTGACTCAGGTTCAGGGATCAGTGCTGATAGCAGAGCTCACCTGTTCTGAGGATGGTGTCATACAGGTAGGTCACCTGTCTAACATTAACAACAACAGGAAATACATGTCCTCAGGTGTAAATCTGTTTTGTTTGTTTCCTCAGAGTCAGTACAGAATCCTGGTCGAGATTGTGAATGAAAACGACAACAGACCAAAATTCCTGAAAGAGACGATTCAACCGTTCACCATCAGTGAGGTAAACATGGACGACTAACCCCAACCTATAAAAAGCTATAATTTCCCAGCTTGGGATAAATAAAGTATATCTATCTATCTATCTATCTATCTATCTATCTATCTATCTATCTATCTATCTATCTATCTATCTATCTATCTAACCCTAAGCCTGACCCAACAGAACAAAGTTAAACATGGGTGATGAGGTAAAATTGCTGTTTCTACCAAATAAAACAAAAACAAAACAAAAGTCAGACAAGAGCTCAAAACTACACGTGAGGTTGTTGATAGTGTTGCTTTTATGATGACCTGTTCAGTATGAAGCATGTATGAGGGATCAATAACTCAGTAATTTTAGAGTCAACGTTAATGATGTCTCACTGTCAGAAAGAGAATAAATAAACAAGTTAAAATACTTTAAATACATATTTGTGTTCATCAGAAAAACTAAATTTATATGAAGTAATTTTCATATAAAAGTGCTGACTGACATACAATAAAAAATAATACTTCTTGTTTAGTATTTATAATGACGGCCATTTTCTGTGTCTGCAGCTGACAACTGTGAACTCTGTGGTTTTCACAGTGAAGGCCATTGATACAGATGGAGACATGATTACATACATCATTGACCAATCATTGGTAAGGTGGTGCTAAGTCCATATATTCTGTCCATGTCTTTATATGTCTTTATGAACTCACCTGATTCCTGTCACTTGTCACTGCAGCCTGATGCATCCTTCTTCAGGATCGATCTGCCGAACAGTGGAAACGTAGTCCTGAACAAACCTCTGGACTATGAGACCAGAACTCAGCTGAAGGTGATCCTCTGGGCCCAGGTAACACTCATAGTTACTAACATGATGCTTAAATATCAAATAGCAGCTTTCAGCTTTAACATAACGCAGAAAGTTATTTCAAACCCCAAGAAATAAAGAAAGAAAGAAAGACAAATAAACAAACAAAGCAAAAGAATAAAGTCAAAACACCACAGCGCCCTACTGTGGCTGTGATGATGATTACAAAGTTAGATTTTTTCTCTATAATCAAATAAACTTAAATCAAAAGCCATTTAACTACCAAAATTGTTATTTAAAATAATTTAAAAGTGGAGAATTAATTCAAAACATCTTTTTTAATTAAAACCAATAAAATCAAATAAATGGACTTGGTGAGTAAAAAACATTTTGTACAAACCTTTCGTATGAAACAGGAAACAAACACTGTGGACAAGTTTAATACGTCTGCTGTTTTGACGGTGAACATCGAGGATGGAGATGACCAGTATCCTCATTTCCTGCCCTGTACACCTGTCACTCCAGGTGTTCCTGTCTGCATGAACCCCACCTACACCACCAACATCACACACAAACAGCAGGTAAAGACCTGAAACAGGAGGTAACACAGGGTTCATGCTCTGGTAACATTAATATCCAAGAGTAACTGAGATGTTTTATTTACATGTCAACATGCACAGTGTAGTCAAAAGTTTGGACTTACCTTCTCCTTCAGTGCTTTTTTTTTTTACACTGAAGACATCAAACTATGAAATAACTCAAAGCTGTCATCACATAAAATTTAAAACATGTTGTTCTTTGTTTACACGTTTGTTGAACACATGATTCTTACGTGTTACTTCATAGTTTGATGTCTTCAGTGTTTCTAGAATGTAGAAAATAATAATAATAAAGGAGACGGTGGGTGTAAACTGACAGGAGCTGTGTATTTGTCTTGTGTTTCAGGGCATAGTTCTGGAGTTTTCTCCTGGTCCAATCAGAGCAGAAGATGGAGACAGAGGAATCAATACTCCTCTGATCTACACCATCCTGTCAGGTCAGATAACATTTCCATGTGTCATACATGATCAAGCTGTGATTACAGACCACAATGTTTAAATTCAGTCTGTCAACAAAAGATTACTGAAGCTTTCTGCAATGTGTTACATTGTACAAGTTAAAACAATGGTTCTTTTATCCCCATCAGAAGTTCAGGTGACAAAACAAGGACATAACTGTCCGATCTCGACCTTTTATGGTCATGTGAACGACATAGTTAGTATAACAATAATTATTTGTGGTTCATCATCTGAAAATAAGACTCATTATGTTTCTGCGAGCCTGAACATCTCCAAAGTGTAGCTCAGCTGTGTTGTGGTGCTGCTGACATTCAGTCTGTGTGTACAGGTGTGTACAGGTGTGTACAGTTGTGTTTGTGTGTCAGCAGGTGATGACCAGGGCAGGTTCGTGATCAACAACAGTACAGGTGAGATCAGATTAACGAGACCTCTGAACAGTCAACCAGTGGCGGCAAACTTCACCCTCAACATCATGGTAACAACACTACTCCCTGATTCCTGTTTTATTGAAAATAGTCATGACAGAACAAAGAGTCTAAGTACAGACTTGTATCCCCCCTACAGGTTTGTCAAGTGGATGACCGGCTAAAGTACAGCCTGGCGTCGGCTCTGATCCGAGTTCTCAGTGAGAACATCTTCCCTCCGGTCTTCAACAGAACCACCTTTAAAGGTTTCATCATCCAGAGCTCAAGCCCTGCCTCCATCGTCTCCACTTATGGGAACCAGGTGTTACAGGTCCAAGTGTCAGACCGTGACTTCACTGATGTAAGAGCACCTGCTGGCCTACCCTGTTTCATAACCTGTATGACACTTGCTTAGTCATTACTGCTGTCCAATCACAGGGCCTGAATCCAAACATCCACTATGCTCTGAATCCTCCATCTGGACTGTACCAAGTGACCCAGGGGGGTGTTCTGATTGCCAAGACGGACAAACTGCGTGCATTTGACAGACACATACTTCAGGTGAATTACCTGTTTATAATCATTATCTTACCGGTTCAAGCTGATACACACATGTTCTGCTAAATGTATGTGAGTTGTTCTAATACATGTATGTCATATGTTCTGATACATGTATATAACATGTTCTGATACACATGTATGTGACATGTTCTGATACACATGTATGTGACATGTTCTGATACACATACATGAAACGTGTTTGGTTGTTGCAGGTTGTCGCCAGAGACGAAGAATCAGGAGAAGAAGTTTCAGCTTCAGTGGACGTCGAAGTCCTGCAGAGAGGACAAGCAGGTGACAACCCCACCAACAGGAAGTCTTGCACACACACTTCCTGTGGAGGAACAGTGGGATGTAAACTGAAATGCTATATATAAATGGTTGATTCATCATGCTCCACTTATCTCTGATTGGTCATACTCATCAGTGATCATCTGTTTCCTTAATGAGATAACAGTCATCATCTCCGCCACCTCCTTGTTAGTAGCTCATCAGGATAACATGTTGAAACAAGAAGATTCTTTATGAAGGCTCTGTAAAGCCTGATCAAAACGTCGATTCATCCACTAAAAAATAGAGCCCAACTAATTTCCTGCCATTGTTTGTCTAAAACTACAGTTTTAAATGACTGAACATCTTTCACAAATGAAACTATTTATAATTGAAGGTCTGCTCACAGACTAACAGTCTTTTTGTGGTTTCAGTCCCTCGTGGTGCATTCACTGAGCAGCAGCTGTTTGGAGATATGGACAGCAGGCTGGCCGGAGGAATCGCAGCAATGATCTTGCTCTTGTTTTTGTCATCAGTTCTGTTTCTGTTGCTTCGGACCGTGAAGAGAAGACGACAAACAAACACAGATGAACACACAGCAATCTCCCTCGGAAAACATCCTAACGTGGTATGACCCTTAAAAATGGTTTTTGAGTTACATTTTGAGTTTTTTCTCTATAACTATTATAAAAGTTTCTGCAGACAGGCAAGTCACAGTCAAGCATTTAGCTAAAAACAGCTAGGACACAATATTGGACATAAACAGGACTTCTGTCCTGACTCAAAACCCAAATACTTGAAACAGATCAACATTTCAGGTGATGTGTGATTGTTGTGTTTATGACAAAAGTGTCATTAAAGCTATTTTAAATCAGGACAGTTATCTTCTATCATCTTCAACAAATACATGTTGTTGAAGAAAAGAACTGTGTGTTTATGTTCTGATGTTCTAAAAGATTTAGACTCTTTATATTTCCTGTTACATCTTCTCCTGTAGAGTTTACTGGGGTTTGAGATGGTGAGTTTAAACCTGCTCTTCAGTGATGTGATACTGTGATTGGTTGTGCAGACTTCCTGTGATGTGCTTCTGTTAAGAGCCTACATCAGTGTAGTGAAAGTTTTTCTGTGGTGTCGAGATTAGAGCCCTGTGTTCATGTGATTGGTTTCAGGAACAAATCTGCGATTTTTTAAAATTTGTCATCAAATTAGGAACTTTAAATGAAGTATCTAGTTTTCTGTCTAAAATGAGCTGCTCTGCATTTACACATCCAGAATGTCATACTGTGACTAAAATTAATTTCAACACGAGTTTCATGTAATAACAGACCACAGCAGCTAATCAGAGAACTGGACAGTGTTCCAGGTACACATATCATGTGCAGTCATGAAGAATGATTTCATCAACATGCTGACAGTTAAAATAAATGAAAAATAATAAAAATAAGTTGTATCAACATGTATCAACATGAACATCACCTAACCTGTTTTACTGAAATGTTGTGAACACTTTAAAGTTCTAAACAGTTGTAAAGTTATAAACAGTGACCCAGAACTGTGTAAATGGTTGACAACTTAAATCTATGGGACTGAAATCAGTGTGTTTGTGACTACCAGGTGAGCTCCAGTCAATCTGTGTTCTCTGTGGATGAGACTTCATACAACAACAGAGCATGTTCACCATCAGAGAGCTTCCACGGCAGACAGGGAGTCTACACCAGGAAACACTCTCAGCTTCCTCTTCCTCCATCATCATCATCATCATCATCAACATCAAACCTGGTCACCGGGGATCCTGGAGGAAGATCAACACTTCATTCTAATTTGTTTTCTGTCCAAGAAAAATCAGAAGGTCCACCTGAGGTGACAAAGACCATTGAAACCCTCAGATTATCTGATGTTAGAGAAGCCATACAGACAACTTGTGTGTCCACAGGTGAGTCTACAGGTGGTCATGATGATGACATCACAGCAGTGAACACAGAGACTCTTCAGAGACATGACATGAAAACTAACCAGGGGTCAGGGGAGAGATTACAGGAGACAGAGGACCTCTACAGGTAGACGAGCTCTGTGTCTGAAGCCGAGTTCAGAAGCCAATCACAGACCAGAAAAAATTCAGTCAAGAATTCCTCACTCCTGAAAATTCATAAATCTTGTTTATCATGTTTTAATCGTGTTTTAATCATGTTAAAAATGGTTTATCATGTTAAAACTGGTTCATAATGTTTAAATCATATTTGTCATATTTTAATCATGACATAATTATCATGTTTAAATCGGGTTATCAAATCATGCTAAAATTATTTTAAAATGTTGTTTATCATATTGTAACCATGCTTAAATCAGATTTTGACTTGTTTATCGTGTTTTAATCAGGTTTTAATCAGGTTTGAATCATGATCATTACATTAGCTTTATGATGTTTTAATCGTGTTGTCTTTTATAGTGTTTATTTTCATGCAGACAAATAAGTCTGTCAGTGTTAATTGATGCTTCCACAAATGAAAATGGGTTTGATGGTGATTTGGGTTTGATTTGTACAAACAAAAATAAAAAATGAAAAAACAATATTAAATAAATGTCAGTATTTCACAACAAAACAAGATTGCAGCAACTTAATAAGGTAATGTAACATGAATTACAAACCATTGGTTCTGTTAAAGGAAGCCATCTATCTATCTATCTATCGTTTGTTCTGGGTTTATTAAACCAGAATGCATCCCGGGGGCCATATCGAGTCTAATTTGAAACTGCTGGCTAAAGATAAATGTAAATACAGTAAGACTGTTATTCGGCGGTAATGACACCCGGTTACGCCAATCGGAGGTCACTAAAATTAATGTTTCCTCGGTGTGTGAATACGCCAAAACAATGTCGGACTCCGTAGTTTTCTCTGGTCCCCTCCCCAATGTGACCAGTGATGACATGTTTAGCCGCATGTCGTCATTTCACCGCTGGCTGTCGAGGTGGTGTCCAGCAAACGATGTGGGCTTCATAGATCATTGGACACCTTTCTGGGGAAAACCTGGTCTGATTAGGAGAGACCACCTTTTCTCCCTGTTAAAGGTTTTTGTGGACAAGTTTTTCCTCACTGGAACCGAGGGTCTAAGGACAGAGGGTGTCACTCCCTGTACAGATTGTAAAGCCTCAGAGGAAAATGGACTTTGTGACTTTGGGCTGTACAAATAAAATCTGATTAATTTGATTTGATTGACTACTTGTATTCAGTTGCTTCCTTTAGGAACATTATTAGGAATCACTCTATTCATTTTCATTGTTATGCAGATGACACCAATTAATTTGATTGATTAAGCCTGATGAAAGTTAACTAAACTCCAAACATGCCTTATCTTGATGTTTCTACTGTTTAAACACTAATGTTTGTTGTATTTATACTTCCTGTCTGTACGCGCTGTCATCATGCTCTTATTTTGTGAGTCAAACAGGAAGTAGTTGACGTCACGGACTCGGATTTTATCGGAGAGTTCCGTCAAAGTTTGAAGCTCGCGAGCAGCTCGTTCGTGTCGGTCCCGTTTGTTTGTTTGTTTGTTTGTTTGTTTGTTTGTTTGTTTGTTGACGTCACGGTGACGAAGAAGACCCGAACCGGCTGTTGACCGAGTCACGTAACCGACTTACCGGCAGGACCGGGACTGAGACCAGGACTGAGACCAGGACTGAGACCAGGACCAGGTGAGTCCATCATTACAATCACAGCACACAGCGGGAAGTCGTCCCTACGGAAGCCCTCGAGGCTCCCCGACGGGCTGGGACCCAAACAGGTTTTCTCACGATCACGTGTCTTTGATCTGATTTATTTTAATATGACCTGGTCTGAGGTCTGATCTGGTCTGAGGTCTGATCTGATCTGGTCTGACCTGGTCTGAGGTCTGAGGTCTGATCTGGTCTGACCTGGTCTGAGGTCTGACCTGGTCTGAGGTCTGATCTGGTCTTGTGACAGAAACAGAAAAATGAATTTCTAAATAAAATAATTTTGATTCTTTATAAAATCATCAATGAGATCAATGAGATTAACCTAACCCATTGTCCTCTTTGTCCCAGTCCTCGTCCAGTCCTCCTCCAGTCCTCGTCCAGTCCTCGTCCAGTCCTCCTTCAGTCCTCCTCCAGTCCACCATGAGTGTCCAGCCCCGGAGAATCCGCCTGAAGCCCTGGTTGTTGGCTCAGGTGAACAGTGGCAGGTATCCTGGTCTACAGTGGCTCAGTGCAGACCACCGACTCTTCCAGATCCCCTGGAAACACGCTACACGCCACACGCCAATGTCAGATGAGGAGAACACCATCTTCAAGGTCAGATCAGCTGTAACCTGTGATCATTAACAATTTAAAACATTCTAAACATTTTAAACATTTTGAAACATTTTTAAACATTTTAAACATTTGAAACATTTTTAAACATTTTGAAACATTTTTAAACATTTTAAACATTTGAAACATTTTTAAACATTTTGAAACATTTTTAAACATTTTAAACATTTGAAACATTTTTAAACATTTTGAAACATTTTTAAACATTTTAAACATTTGAAACATTTTTAAACATTTTGAAACATTTTTAAACATTTTAAACATTTGAAACATTTTTAAACATTTTGAAACATTTGGAAACATTTGAAACATTTGAAACATTTTGAAACATTTTGAAACATTTTGAAACATTTGAAACATTTTAAACATTTTAAACATTTTGAAACATTTTGAAACATTTAAAACATTTTAAACATTTTTAAACATTTGGAAACATTTTGAAACATTTTAAAACATTTGAAACATTTTAAAACATTTTGAAACATTTGGAAACATTTTGAAACATTTGAAACATTTTGAAACATTTGGAAACATTTGAAACATTTTGAAACATTTGAAACATTTTGAAACATTTTGAAACATTTGAAACATTTTAAACATTTTAAACATTTTGAAACATTTTGAAACATTTAAAACATTTTTAAACATTTTTAAACATTTGGAAACATTTTGAAACATTTTAAAACATTTGAAACATTTTAAAACATTTTGAAACATTTGGAAACATTTTGAAACATTTGAAACATTTTGAAACATTTGGAAACATTTGAAACATTTTGAAACATTTGAAACATTTTGAAACATTTGAAACATTTTGAAACATTTGGAAACATTTTGAAACATTTTGAAACATTTGAAACATTTGGAAACATTTGGAAACATTTGAAACATTTGAAACATTTTGAAACATTTTGAAACATTTGAAACATTTTGAAACATTTGAAACATTTTGAAACATTTGAAAACATTTTGAAACATTTGAAACATTTGGAAACATTTGAAACTCAGTGTTTTGACTCGGTCATCGTTGGACATGTTTGGAGCTCTTGAAGGAGGAAGTGTGCTGCAGTCATGAAAGTGAATCAAACGTCCTGAAGAAGAAGGAACTGGTCCACTTCCTCCACTTCCTGTATTTAAGCCCGGCAGTTTCGTTTCACTGTTTGCTCAGACGTGCTGATTGGCTCCTCACTGAACCTTTCTGTCGATGATATCACTTCCTCTTTCACTGCTTCTGCTTTTAGTTCAGACTGCAGCCGTTTGATGATTCATCAAAATGTTTTTCCAAACAGGTTTATATGGAAAACCAGCTAGTTCGAGTAAACCCTAACATGTTAACAAGATGTTGACAATACGTTAATGGGACGTTAATGTCACATGATACTAAGCCACTTGTCCAGCTCCAATGGGGAGTATCACAAAGTCCCATTGGCTGATGAACATTCGGGCTAAACCATTTCTGTCCCTCCGGGTTGGGAGTGAATTTCTGCCTGAAGTGAAGGTTGTGTTCATGGGTGACTGCAAAATAGAGTGTGAGATGGACTGGTGTGTTGGTGTGGAGTACCAGACCTTCACCTATCGTAAATGGTAACTAAGACGATCCTTAGCATGTTAAATATCAGGAACCCCCAGGCTGACAGAGATGGTTTAACCCGAGTGTTCATCAGCCAATAGGAACTCGTGACACTGAGAATTGTGTGACATTAATGTCGTGGCGTGTTGTCAATGCATGAACACATGATCATGTAATCTGTCATGTAATCAGTCATTTGTATACGTGTAGAAATAATGTTTACAATTATACAACATGTTTTATTTTCATGTCATGTCGCGTGTATGTGAAATGTAAATGAGGTACAGTTAAACCTGCTGTGTGTCTTGCAGGCGTGGGCTCTGGAGACAGGTAAGTATCAGGAAGGTGTGGATGAACCCGACCCAGCCAAGTGGAAAGCGAACCTTCGCTGTGCTCTGAACAAAAGCAGAGAGTTTCAGCTGAAATACGACGGCACTAAAGAGACGCCAGTCCAACCGTACAAGATCTACGAGGTGTGTGAGCAGCCTGGAAACACAGGTGAGCATGCTCGCCTTTCATGTGCCATGTATGTGGACAGGACTGTGAGGTCATGACCTCTGTTGTCCATCATTGGCTGATCCCAGTAATGATTCAGCACATGTATTCAATAATTCTTTAGATTGTCAGACTGTCATCAATACTTTGTTTGACATCAGTTCAGTTTTTCTAACCCTTTCATTATATATAATTTACATTCACTCTATACTGTTTATGTTTCAGATGCTGTTGATGATGAAGAGGAGGAGGTGAGAAATAAAAATCTAGACTACACACTGCTCCATAATTCATATTTATATTTTCATCCCTGAACTGATGTGACAACAAAAACTGTTTTTTCTCAGATGCCGAATCTGATGGAGCTCACAATCAGTAAGTGAAACGTCCAGAGAGAAGTCAAATATTTTCTGTTGTGGAGTTTATTTAGTGACAGATATCTGCTACACATGACAGCATTTAGTTTAATGGATCAGGAGACTGACTCTGGTCTGCATGTTCTGATCTGAAGTCAGATGGTGATCAGACAGCAGGACCAGCATGAAGCTAAACAAAGTTCTGCTGTGGATTATATCAGTCTGTAGTCTCTACACACCAGGCTCCATTGACAAAATCAGTCATTGTGGACCACCACTTCCTCGATTCACACCAACCAACATTGGTCCAGATCCGACCTAACGTGTTAAACATGCATCACATGATTTGAAAATAAGCTTACCCTCAACGGGCAATAATGCCAACACCTGAAAGTACCTGAATCTGAGGAACCAGAACTAGAGACCAGGATACATGTGACATAGTAACTGTGATGATGTAATCTGACGTCTCATCAGATCCTAGGATCAGTGACCCCCCTTCCTTCAGCTCCTTTCCAGCCCATTCTGAAGTGAATCAGTTCAGTTTGTCTACAGACGGGGCGTTTGGACCGCCACACGTGATCCCGATACCTCTCCTCCCAGAAAGAGATGTCCCCATGACCCCTGACCTCCAGGCTCGGGGTCCGATGGTGGACCAGAGCTTTGTCCGTCCTGTAGGACTCTCTAACGGACTCCAGGACTTGAATCCTCTGCCCCCCCCAGCTGCCTCGGCTCCCCCAGGGCCAGCCCCAATGGAAGCCAGTAGCATGGGGGGCGTCCAGAACCAGGAGGACCCTCAGAACCACCAACCCTGCAAGTACGACCTACTGAGCAGCGTCCCACGTGAGTATGACCTCTGACCTCAGAGGTTTTAAGTTGTTGAGTTTAGTTTAACAAAAGACTATCTATAAAATATATAATAACTGTCCTCTCTGCGTTGTCGTAGTAACAGATCTGGATCTGAAGTTCCAGTACCGGGGGCGGCCAATGGGCTCTTTGACTGTCAGTAACCCTCAGGGCTGCCGGTTGTACTATGGACACCTGGAGCCGACCCCGGAGCAGGTGGACCTGTTTGGACCTGTCACCCTGCAGCAGGTCCTGTTCCCGGGGACGTCTGAGATCCAAAACCAGAAGCAGCGGTTCTACACAGAGGCCCTGCTGGATGTGATGGACCGTGGTCTGATCCTGGAGATCTGGGAGCAGGACATTTATGCTGTCCGCCTCTGTCAGTGTAAGGTGTTCTGGTCCGGACCAGGCATGCCTGAACAGGGTCCCCCAAACCCCATGGAGAGGGAGAAGAAAATCAAAGTGTTCAGCCTGAATGACTTCCTACAAGGTGACCAATCAGATGTCAGAAAACTCTCACAGGTTGGAGCCACATGTTAAAACGTTCTTCTGCCCACAGGACTGATCCTGTTCCAGAAGGGGGAAGCTCAGAACCCGCCCCCCTTTGAGATCTCCTTCTGTTTTGGGGAGGACTGGCCCGACAAGAAGCCCAAAGAGAAGAAACTCATCATGGTCCAGGTGTGTTCTTTGCTTTAGTTCAAGTACAGCTGTTGTGAACTTATCAGAAATGATCGCATCATTTGACTGCTTCTTTTTGTAACTGTGCAGAGCTTCAGTGCCAACATTTGACCTTTAAAATATAAATATAAAACATATGTACAGCTCACATGTAAATATTGAGGTATTCATCTCATCAGGTACTCTCAGTACATTGCACAGAACAGACTAAATAGAAAATTGAAGTCTGGAAGAACAAGTAGAGACACACAGATGGTTCTCATCGTGGTTCTTGTGATCCACCTTTTACCTGTCTCTAGGTGGTTCCTGTAGTGGCTCGGATCCTGACAGAGATGTTCTCTGGAGAACTCAGTTGGTCCACAGACAGCATCCGCCTGCAGATCTCAAACCCTGATGTGAAAGACCAGACGGTGGAACAGTTCAAGGAACTGCAGAGGCTCCTGCAGAGTCAGCACATCCAGGGGCCCTGGACCCCAAACATACACTAAACACCAGAACTCTGACCCGGGGGTGCTCTCCTGGTATTTTGATTAAAACTGAACTGGTCCTTAAACTGTCTGCAGTTAGCAAGTCCAGATGGACGCTGCTTGTTTCCACAGAATCTGTTTGTTTTAAAAAACAGCTGAATATAAACATTATTTCAAAGACTACATACAGTATATACACTATATATTCTGATCATTCATCTGGACCTCTTCAGAACTTTAAAAACTTAAAAATATGGGTCTCTTCACCCTGACTGTTGTCTGCAGATTTTATAGGTTTTATATGATGGACGTGGACTGGAATGAAATCACACGTGTTGTTTAACATGTTCACTCACCACAAATGCATCATTTCCTCTCAGTGAGTGTATTCAGGATTTCAATAAACACAGCTGCAGTATTCTTTCATACATCATTTTTTTTTTATTCACTTTGAAGGACCTGATCGATTCAATTTTATTTATATAGCTCCATATCATAACTTCAGTTATCTCGTGACACTTTCCATGCAGAGCAGGTCTAGACTGTACTCTATATTATTTACAGAGACCAACAGTGCCACCCTCAGCAAGCACTTGATGACGGTGGCAAGGAAAAACTTCCTTTTAATCAATCAATACTAAATTAATTGACTTTTTTATAGTTCTTGTAGAAACTATGGATCATTTTACTTTACTTTTATTTTTTATTGTAAATAAGAAAGCAGGTGATTTAAACAAAGACATTATTACAAAATGTTTCATATTTCCTCTCCTGTAGCGCCTCCATCAGGACAAATGTTATGTTTTTAACTCTGCTCGTAAGAAATATTTTTCTCTTTTTGGAAACATCAGAACCATATAAAGTCATTGTTCAGTTTGGACTCTGCTGGTTCAGGTCTGAGAAACCAGTTTGAACCAAATGTTCAGGACTACAGAAACTTTGTAGTTCATGGACCTGTCTTCAAGCTCTCACAGATGGTCATGTTTAAACGCTTAAATCAGTTTGTGTTTTTCACTAAGACTTTCACACCTGATAGATGTTTGTGTGGTTGACTTTCACACATGAAGCCAGACTCAGTTGTTGTTGTTTCAGTTGTTTTTTTATTGTTTACAACAAGGCTACATCACCGATGATGTCATGGTGTCAGTCTCTCTGTCATTACCCAGAGTTCACTCTGTCTCACTTTGTGGAAAAACAACTAAAATTCAACCAAAGTTAAAAAGGTCAAAGGTGACGCCAAATCCTCCAGCATTAAGCCTCCACAGGCAGCCGCTCAGCCAAGAGCATCATGGGAAATATTTTGGCTCTTTGTATGGCACGGACAAAAAACATCACGACCAAAGTCCCAAAAAATAAATCTTCTCTTAAAAACTGTTGACCAGGCACGTCCTACGATTGATTACTGATGAAGATCCAACAGGACTGATCCGCATCAGTTCACTTTGTGAACTTCTAGTCCTGATTCGCCCACCTTCTGGACCCGACCCCGCCCGCCTGACACCTGCTGCAGGTGTGGTCAGATGAGGTCGGGGGTCGGGGTGGAGGACTCAGTCTGTCCAATCAGTGTTCACTCTGTCAGTCCTTCAAAGTGATTCGTCCTGTTTCACATTCAAGTCCCTCCATCATCTTCATTACCTCCATCTTCAACGTGTCCCTTTGGATCCTCGTCTGCAGTCGCAGCTTTTTGCCGTCACCTCTGAATGTTGGTCAACAAAAGATTTAACCTGAAGAAGAAAAACAGCTGCTTAGTGTTGACACTTTATTTCATGATCTTTATCATTTTCATCACAGAATGTATCAAACAAACACAGGATTTTATTATTTTAATCACACAGCTGGTCGAAATAAGACTTCAAGTTTTCAAAATTTAATTGTGTTCAAGTCAAAGATGAACGTGCAACGTCCTGTTAGCCTTTCAAAAAAAAGCTTGCTAAAAACATTTCAGGTAAAATATTTATATAGGTTTAGACTGAAACTGTAAGTTAAGTTACCTGGTTCGTGTACAGTTACCTGTGTCGTGTGTACAGTTACCTGGTGTTGTGTGAAGGTTGCAGCTATCGGAACAGTCTGGTGAACTCTCTGATGGCCCAACACACCTGTTTACACTCCTCAGCACTAAAGAAATGAAGAAACATAAATATCAACCAGTTGTTTCAGGCACCCTGGTGGCTTACCTGGTGGCTCAACTGGTGGTGACAGTCCTTTGCTGTATGTCCCCCCCATGTTAAACTTCAGCAGGTGTAAAAACTGGTTTAATCAGGACTGTTCTATCAGTGACACGTGTTTTTACTATAAAGAGACTTGAAGTAAACGATTCTCCCTGCTGTAGTTTACCGTCTTCAGGTAAACTCAGGTGTTGTCTGATTCCAGGACAAGTCTGGACTCGCTGTTAAGACTCCAGTTTTTCCGTGTTCCACATTTAGATTGACGAGTCTTAACGAAAGCCTGTCAGACACCCTAGGCTGCTGATATGACTAATCGACATGCCACATCCTGTTAAACATATCTTTGAATGTGTCATGTTCCTCCACACGCCCCTGAACATCTCCCAGATCCAAATATTTCAGATGAATCACTGTGGCCTGCTGAGTTATTTATTGATCTTCTGATCTTGAGTTGATGTTTCTTTAATAAAGCCTGGGTGAAGCAGGAACACTCATTCGAAATGCAGATTTCTTTCTTTGACACAATCTGATTTTTTTGATTTTCTCTTTTAACCATCATTTAAAATGTTCTACACTCAACATAAAATAATCAATGTTCTGTCTTTTTCCTCCTCACAGTGTTGATGAGGTAGTTATCCCAGTTAACAACTGGGACATTTTCAGCTTCCAGTGATTGTGTCCAGTTTGTTTCAAAACGTGTATTATCATGCTGCAACATGAGGTGATGGCTGCAGATGAACAGTACAAGCGGAGCTTCAGGATGTCATCACAGTGTGCCTCTGCATCCAAGCTACCAGCAACCCGTTTTCATTCCCTGTAATTTATGCCTGTTTATGTGGTTTAACACTGTTACCATGGGGCATGGCATCGTGTTCACAATGCTGACATTAGAAAACTGTCCACATGACACCACCTGCTGCATCTGCCTTATACAGTCTAACCCAGGTTTCATCAGAGAAGCCAACATGCAGCAAAGAGACCAGTGATGTGAACTTCACTGACTTTGGTCAGATAGATTTTTTTTTTAACCAACCACATGACTTATCAACCAATCAGAGTACTTATGTGACATTGGCACATTGTCACAGGTGAAATTTTAAAGTGTAAAGTTTTTCTGGTCAAATGTGGATGAGAAAATAAAGTTTATTTTTGCCAACAACAAACAGTCAGTTGGTCACTCATGTTACTTATGTTTCGTGTTTGCAGGTGGTATCTCACCTGGTGACCTGTTTGTGGAAGTCAGTCAGCTGCTTGTGAGTGACGGTCACGGCTCCTCCTGATGTTTCCTTCGGTAACCCTTTCAGAGCGCTTTCTAACCAACGACAGAATGTCTGGAGAAAAAGCAGAGTGTGAGTGATATGACAATGACGACGATGGCGATGACAGGTACACACCTGAACAGGTGTTTATACTCACAGGTCTGTCAAACACCATGACTTCCCACAGAACCTCAGCGACGTCGGGCAGTGTGTACGGCGGCAGACAGAAACAGCATGAGTGCATCAGCTGAGTGACGAGCTGCTGACCGTGCTGCTCCATGGCCTGACCAATCAGCTGCTTCCTCACCTCAAAGTCCTCCTCGTGCTGCAGAAACAAGACACGCATGTTCAAGGCATGCACAGACAGGACACACATGTTCAACGCTTGCACAGACAGAGGGGACACGTGTTTACTTCTACTTCAATCCAGCCAGTTCAAACAAACATAACTTTCAACATGTTGACGCAGAAACAGTGTGTGTTGATGTACATTTGAACTGGCTGGCTTTTTATTTATGTTTACTCACATCATTGGCGACTCCGGTGTGGATCAGGTCTCGGACAAACTTCATGACACTGCAATTGGCGTCTCGGTGGTCCAATGAGGTGGCAGCGATGGCGCACTGGATGATGTGAACGATGATGCTGCTGCTGAGTAAAGTGACGGGACTCCTCTGGACAAATCTAAAACAAATGGACCATGGGCATCAGTGGATATTCCTGAATGAAACCTTTTCTGTTCAGGTGAACCTGCAGACTCACCTGGTTGCCAATCTAAACAGGTCATCTACAGTGTCGGGATGATTCCTAAGACCGTTCTGCTGCTCCAACAGCTGGAAGGTCGGCATGCAGAGAGCCTGAAGGGCAGGGAAACAAGTCACAATCATTATCAGTCAGGGACACAGGTATGTTGAGGAGTCTACCTGGTGGACAGGTGCGAGCTTACCTGTAACATGTCGAGCAGGCCCTGCCTGCAGCCCTCCTCCATGCCGTACTCATCCACCAGGATGCTGCCCAGGTACAGGAAGCAGGAGTGTGGATACACCTGGTACACACTCACCATCTGATGACACACATCCAATCAGAAAATCAATATCCAGGTGTGAACCAATAAAAGATAATTTTTCAAAATCAGCTGTGACCAATCAGATCCTCAGTCCTATTCCTTCATCAATAAAACAAGCTATTACCGCTGGAAGACAAACAGAACAGGTATGTATCAGTCTAGGTCTGTCTCACCTGAGTGACGAGTGGCTGCAGAAGGGAGGCAGAGCCTTTCCCAACACATCGTACAGCAAACCTGAGACAGCGACAGCATCGTTCCACAATCCTGTTATCAGCCTGATGAGTGTTCAGTGTCTCTGACAGCACGGGCCAGATCTACAGGTGAGTCACATGACAGGTAAGACCAAATACTTTAAATCAGGTCTACAGGTGGAATCATTCAGGTAATACAATCTTATCAGACTGAACTGTAAGCTATCATGGAGGTCACATGATTTTGGTTAATCATAGAATACTTGTGTGTTTGTATAAATATTCAAATGTTCCAGGTGAGCCTCAGGTGATTTCAGGTAATTTACCTCCTGGATGACTTTTTGACATGGGTGAGTCTGTCCGTTCTCGACGATGGGGTTTGTGTGTCTGAAGAAAAAAACGAATGAACATGCTCACTGTCTGCTGTCGTCATTTAAATGAAGTTTGAATAATATGTGACCACAGGTTATCCAACAGGTAAACTCACCTAAAGATAACAGCCAGTCTGTCGAGCCACACTGTGGGATCAGCTGATTTACCATTTGTCGAATCTTCAGCCAGAAGCTGAAAAAACAAAACAACAAAGTTTTAGTTTGAAGTTTTATTTAGAGTTTGAGTCGTCTGTGTTCAGACAAACCTTTTTCAAAGCCAAGACCTGAACGGCACATAGATCACTGAGACACTCTGCGATCTTCTCCAGAGGAAGACGAGCCAGGACCAGAGCTGTACCTGTACAGGTAAACAAAAACAGGTAAGAACACGACTTCAGAACAGGTAAACTACAGGTGTACTCTTTGTGCAGTTGTGTACCTTTAAGCAGTCCTACGGCGGCCTCTGTGGACAGGGCAAAGGAGTCGAGGGAGCGGGCAATGTCCAACAGACCCTGAAAGTGTTGAGCCATGTGATCTCTGCACACTGAACAGATATTGTGGATCGCTTTCGCTGCTGCCGATGCCAGAGGCTTCTCTCTGAGACCTTTCATCAGGTAGTTCAACACAGGGTCTGACAGGAAGAGGAAATACATGAATTAGTCAGGACTAACAAAATAAAAGCACAATCTCAAAGGAAATTGAGACGAGGAGGAGGATAAAAAGTTACACCGATGTCATGACTTTATTTTACTTATAAATAAAAACTTTCAGGAAACCAGTCAAATGTGGCACCTTTACTTCAGACAGACAGAGCTTCACTGCTAACTCGATCGAGTCAATATAGAGCCAGAAGCTGCCATACAGAACACACTGAAATTCAGACAGAACAATGAAACAGGACAGAACACAGACCAGGTTTACTTTGAGATCATGAACTCATACCGAGGAACCTTGGATTTCTGTCCACCACCTCGCTCATCTCTCCGACCAGCTCGATGCTCGTGTAACGGACCGCCATGTGGACGCTTTCTGGAAGTAAAACCACCTGCTGCAACACCTCTGACAACGTTGGGTTGTTCTCCCTGAAAGAACATCATAAACCTAGTCTCAACCATTTAAACTCAAATAATTACATTTAGTTATTTAGCTGACTCACAAAAAAGGGAAAACAATCAAAGGGACAGGTAAATACAGGTAAATCATACTGGTTGGTCTGTTCATTCAGAGGAATGATACAGAGAACCCACTAAAAACCACAATAACAGATATTCTTAATCATGTTTTCTAGACAATCGAAGAACCATATTAAGTGACTCCGATACTTACGGATCAACACTTTTGGCAATCGCAGCCATGATGAAGAGGACGGCCTCCGTCACCTCCCAGGAAGGGTTCCCTTCTTTTAACGTAGAATATAACTGAGAACACACAGAATGTATTTAAACGTAGAATATAACTCAGTTAATTGCTGTTGATCACGTGTGATTTAAATTAAAGATACCTGAGAGAAACACTCCATGGATCCAACAAGAAAAATGACGTCTTTAACGAGGTCAGAGACTCTCATCCTGAACTCGCCGAAATCGTCAGTGTCCTCAGGGATTCCCTCCTATTCAGTAAAACCATAAAATGACATTTTTAATCAAACTTACAGACTTTTCAACCCTATCTCTATCACAGGTTCCACTGCTACTGTAAGCATAATTCATTGTCATTTTATCATTCATTGTAATTCACTGTCATTTTATCAGTCATTGTAATTCACTGTCATTTTATCAGTCATTGTAATTCATTGTCATTTTATCAGTCATTGTAATTCATTGTCATTTTATCAGTCATTGTAATTGTACAATATGTTTGTGTTGATTTGTTCTGTACACGTGACATCTATTGCACGTCTGTCCGTCCTGGGAGAGGGATCCCTCCTCTGTGGCTCTTCCTGAGGTTTCTTCCACCTTTTTCCCTGTTAAAGGTTTTTTGTGGGCAAGTTTTTCCTCACTGGAACCGAGGGTCTAAGGACAGAGGGTGTCCCCCCCTGTACAGATTGTAAAGCCTCAGAGGAAAATGGACTTTGTGACTTTGGGCTGTACAAATAAAATCTGATCTGATTTGATTTATTGGACATTTTTAAACCAAATTTATCTGATGAGGTGATTTTAGATCAAAGTATCTGGCTAATTTCTCACAGACTAAGTAGGTTCTGGGTAGTCCAGATCAGGTGACTTACGTGGTCTGGGTCGAGCTGACAGTGTCGGGCCAAACAGTGCAGAAGTCTCTGGATATACGGTCTGAAGATGGTGTGAAGAGCTGCATCATTTATTTTATAGAGATGTTCTCCGAGACGGTACCAGAAGTTAAAGGAGATTTCCACAACCTGGGCCAGACACAGTCGAGAACACAAACAAGCATTATGAGAACCTGGACCTCAGACTGTAGGTGTTGTGGTTGTTTTTGTACTTCATACTGTAGCTGGGTTAGTGGTAAGGTTACTGTTGGGATGGTTATTTTTGCACCTCATACTGCGGGTGTCCTGCACAGATCAGCAGCAGTTCCAGTGTCCTCAGGTCTCCCATACCCTGTCCTGGACTCCTGACTGTTGTCTCTAAAAATGTCTCGCAGAGTTCAGTGAAGATCCTGCAGTAGTTCAGCACTCTAAGAAGAAAAGTCATACATGAATTACACTTATATCATGCACTGTACAACACAATCAGAATCTTGCAGATGCTTACTTGTCAAGGTCTTCTCGGGCCACAGCCATGTGATAGGCAGTCTCCAGTGTCAGAACGCCCTGGAAGAGCTGCAAAGCTAACGCCATATTGGTGTCTACATTTTCTATGGCGTAGAGAGCCGAACAGACACAGTCTGACGCCGCCTCATGGAGGTTGGTTGAGGTTTCATCCCTCTGCTGCGAACAGTAGAACATGACAGGGGTGTTTTACATTTTCAACTAACTTCTGATTCCCCCTTTCCTAAACGCGAAGCACATGTCTCTGTATGGCCTGATTCAGACTCAATCCTGAACTCCATTCATTTAACAGGAAAACTGGGACTGTATTTTGCCTGCAGGGTGTGCCAATTTATTATTATTATTTTAATGCAGTGATCTGCAGCAAACAAGTTGAGCCAGATCAACTTTTTTTAACGCTGTGGCAACCAATCAGATGATTAGATTAGTCAAAGAGCGAGGAAACAATCATGGCGAGAAAGCAAGAGAAATAAAATGTTATTTTCAGGCTGTTTCATAGCGGTTACCTTCATAACAAATAAAACACAGCGACTCCGAGGCAAATGTATTTTGTGACTTTGGGCTATACAAATAAAATTTGATTTGATTTGATACCCAACCCCTGCGGTGAGATTTACTACATCGTCGGATTTGTGCCGAAAACATCCCAAAGATGTCAGACTATAAAATTCTGCGTGAAGCTCACCAGGACTTGGAAGAGGACCATGAGCAGCTGGTTTCCAGCCATGAAGTTACTGTCGAGGACTCCCAAGTTGAACCAGCTGCCCAAACAGCGAAACACCTTGATGAACATCTTCTCATCGTTACCCGTCTTCTCCACACACGTCGTCTAAAAACAACACAAAGGGTGATACACATTTCTTTGGTTTATTGATTATGGGGACATCAGACTGATAAAGAACAGATCTAATTTCCATCATTGTCCCTTCAGTTCATCATTTTCAACAGGTGACAGTCTGAACTGCAGGCAGGTCAGTTCATCAGCCGGACTCTTTGACTAGGGAGCTATGCTGTGACATCACAATGCCACACTGTGACATCACATTATCTGGATGAAATAAGACCTTCCAAAAGAAAATACGTTGTCTACTCGGCAGCTGATGTTTCTCCAAACCCTGAATATATGATTCAGCTTAAACGGAGCCTTCACACATGGTCATGTTACCCACCATGCCACAGTCAGGTTACCCATCATGCAATGCTGTCTTTAAAACGGTGTGCTGAAAACAAGCCGGGTGGTCACTCTCCTCTTTACCACTTTAGGACACAGTGTCTGACTCGTCAGACCACGGGACAATTTTCCACTTCACCTCAGTCCACCTTAAATGAATTTGGGCCCTCTGTTCTCCATTTTCCTTTTTGCACGGTGGAGTCGTGGTGCAGTCAGAGATGGAGTGTGTTGATGTTGCTGAAGTGTTCCTCGTGAAGTGTGTTGATGTTGCTGAAGTGTTCCTCGTGAAGTGTGTTGATGTTGCTGAAGTGTTCCTCGTGAAGTGTGTTGATGTTGTTGAAGTGTTCCTCATGAAGTGTGTTGATGTTGTTGAAGTGTTCCTCATGAAGTGTGTTGATGTTGTTGAAGTGTTCCTCGTGAAGTGTGTTGATGTTGTTGAAGTGTTCCTCGTGAAGTGTGTTGATGTTGTTGAAATGTTCCTCAGCCCATGCAGTGATGTCCACGACAGAATCCTGTCTGTGTTTGATGCTCTGCTGTCTGCAGGCCTGAACATCACCGACACACATGATTGGTTCTCAGCCTGGTCCCTTGTTAGAGATTTCCTCTGATTGGCTGAATCTTTGAATGATGTGATGAAGTGTAGACGATGAAATCCACAGATTCTTTGTCATTTTACGTTGACAGACATTATTCTTAAATTGTTGCTCTATTTTCCAGAGAGTCTTTCACAGAGTGGTGAAGCCTCCACATCTCTACTTCACAAACACTCAGCCTCTCTGTCATGTGACTCACCTGTTGACAGGTAACCTATTCACTGAGATGTTCCAGCAGCTGCTCACAACTTTTACAGACTTTGTTCACACTGAACAACTTTGTTCATCAAATTCAAAATGTTCAATCAAATGTATGTTTACGTTTTGATCGGTTTCATTCTTCTGATGTTTTCAGTTCATAGTTTTAATTGTTTTCACCGTTTAACAAAGCTGGATGACTTTTTTAATATTTGAATACTTGAACATATTTGAAGATAAAGACATTGTGAGTTACTGACCAGCAGAGTGACCACGGTGCTGGAATAATAAGCCAGATCCTCGATGATTTCCGTCCTACGATTGGCACCGATTCGTAGAGATCGACTGTGAACTTCCTCTGGCAGCACTGTGAGAATCTCAATGAGGAAGGGCATGGAGCTGATGTCATTGTTGTACCTGAGAGGGGCAGAGACATGAACAGGAGAATCAGATCAAACTATCAGAGGAAAAAGTAACGTGATGATGTCATTAATTAATAACATGATGAAACACCTGTCAACTGCCAAAGGTCATGTTTAGTTAGCCTAGGTGCCCTCTGAGAGCTGTAACGTTATCCTCTTTGACCTTACATTAGACTTTTAAGCCGAAACCCACCGCACACGCCTCCGGCACGTCGTGTATGCACTGCGATTTTGGTCCATCCTGTGCGCGACTTCAAAACCCACTGGGAGTGTTTCAGAAGCGAGCATTTAGCCCGCCAGACTTTGTTTACTTGCTCAGATTTGGACATTTTCCAGGTGTATGTTCTTCTAAACATGCTTCTACATGTGTTAATATGCTACATAGTTAATTATTTTCGCTGTACTGCTTTGTCTGTTTTTACAATCCACAGTCTGCATGGGGTATTTTATTTTGAAAATCCACCGGATTCGCTTTGCTTTTTCTGTGGCAGGCTTCCGCCCGCTCGAGGTTCTCTGTGTAGATTGACGTGTGCTGCTCGCATCAAGCGGTAAAAATAGAACAGATGCCTATTCAACACGTAGCCAAGCGTAGAGACGCTACTGGGATGCGTCTGAGTCGGACCTCGGCGGAGCCGCTGGGGTTTGATACATTGACTAGAATGGCCGCGTATTACCTGCGATGACGCGACACTGACGCAATGTGCCGCAGATGGGCCCGGTGGGGTTTGGGCATTAGACAAGGACCAGTGCTGTGAATTCTTACTTTTCTATGAGCGTGTGAACACATCCTTTCCATGAGGCCATCTGAAGAGCGAGATCTGCGATGGCTAAAGCCAGCTGAGACAAACACAAACGTCAGAGGATTAAAACTTCAAAATAAAACAGACAGAGGATTCAAACTTCAAAATAAAACAGACATGAACTTTAACTTCCTGTTTTTAAGCTGATGAACAAGCATCATTTGTTTAAAACTGAAACAAACAGATTTATTGATCAGAATCAAACTGATCCGTTTGTGTCGATCAGAATCAAACTGTTTGTTTCGCGTCGTGCTAACAGGAAGTTGCTGTCGACACAGCCCTGATGTTACAACACAGGTTACACAAACATTGAACCATTGATGCAACGTCAAAGTAACGCTTCCTTTTAGATTTCCTGAACTTGAATTCAGGCCTCTCAGGGGTCAATCCTGATTGGACCGGTCGGTTCTGGTTCTTGCGGAGGCCTCCTTGGTTGTGCTGCGGTTCTGTCAGGTGTGTTACCTGTGTGACGATGATGGGGGACAGGTCTTTGAGGTTCTGGATGTGGGTGAGCAGCGAGTCTCGCAGTGCATTGTGTGTCTCTGGTGGAAGCTCGTAGAAGGACGTTTGGATCTTCATCTTCATGGTCTGAGCAGCAAAGTAACACGACTCCACATCCTGTTTGAGCTGCAGCAGCTGGTCAGAGATCTCCCATGCGTACATCTGTGGAGAGGAAGTGATGTCATTACACCTGAGCAGCTCACAGGAACCTCAATCAGAAATCAGATTCTGGTTCTGATTCACTGAGTGACACCCCAAAACTTCCTGAAAGGTCACAATGACATCAGAGGTCAGTCAGCGTTTTTATTGGTCGACCTGAGATGGTGGGCGGGGCTCTGCAGGTGTCAGCCGGGTCAGATCAAACCTGCAGGTCCAGACTATGTTAAACCAAGAACTAGGGATGGGAATCGAAAACCAGTTATTGTTGAGAACCGGTTCCCAGTGTTTCAATTCCTTGGAATCGTTTTAAATTTTAAAATGATTCCCTTATTAATACCAGAGGGCGCAAACGATGTCGCCACACACGCCGCGGCGTGCGTTCGACTCCAGTGAACATGGCGCCCAGGCGAACGTTTGGTTACACGTCACGAGAAAAGACGACGACAGGTTTTTGTCCTTTTTTCCAAACGAGAATCGATAAAGAATCTAAAATGGAATCGTCAAAATCTTATCAATCCCATCCCTACCCAGAACCACATGGACCGGATCAACCCGATGAAAACTTCATGAAGTCACCTGTGTGATGACATCATCACCTGTGTGATGACATCACCTGAGCAGGAACAACAGTCTTTAAACAGCTGAGAGACAGAAGCAGACCGTCAGCCGGTCCTGGTGCTGGTCCTGGTTCAGGTTCAGGTGGGCTTCATCAGCAAGGTGTCAGTGCTGGACTAGAACCTGCTGGACCAGAACCTGCTGAACCAGATCCACCGGCCTGACAACACTCAGCATGCCGGCTTTTATTCAAATGAACCAACAACAGCTCAGACCCAGGAAGCCTGCGATCAGCTGATCACAGACCTGAGCTCGGTCCTGGTCTGACTGTGCCACGCCCAAACGGGTTCAGTTTGACTCGGTTCTACAGCACCAGGTCCGGTCTGAAAGCTGAATGTTGCTGTCTGAGTCGCAGCCTGTCAGCGGGTAAATGTCACACTGAAATGGACTGTGGTTCCGAGCCCGGCTCAGAGTCCGGCTCGGAGCGGGTCTCAGTCGAACCCGTCTCGTGCACTCTCCAAACTTTGTGGCACCTCGGCCACGCTAACATGCTAACACAGCTAGCTGCAGCAGGCCCGTGGAAATCCTCCGGGACTCGAACCTGTGAACATTTTGTCCTTTAAACACACAAACAGCGTCCGAACCGACCCGCTGAGCTGGAGTCCGGGTTCTGACCGAGCCGCTCGCAGCTCGGTCAGCTAGCAGCTCGTGCAGCTAACGGCTAACTCTTTATGTTTTGATCCATTCATTTCGCTAGCTTAGCTTAGCCCCGTGCTAGCGGCAGGCTCCTCTGAGACTGCGCACTTCACCGAACTGTCGGTTCTGACGCGGATCACCGTCAAACCGGGTCAGACAGAACCGATCGGAACCGGCTCGGCCCTCTCCGTGGTCCCCCCCAGTCCCCCGGTCCGGGCTCGCGGCCTCTCCCATTTTCTCACCGATCTCTGGAGCTCCCCGAGCCACACCGACGCTCGCTCCTTCCCGGCGGGGTCCGGGTCGTGGTACAGGGCCTGGACCGCCTGGTAGACCAGGGCCAGGTTTGGTTTGCCCCCCTCCATAGCTGGGGTCAGAAGCAGGAACACGATAAGGCAGAAAGTTACCGAACACGGAGATGTGAGCGAACCCGAACCTACACGAACTGTGTGCCGACCGCCATCTCACAGGGTTCCCGCGTGCAGCCACGATCCTCGCCCGGCAGGAAACACCGGCACATTACAGGGACGGGAACATTGGTTCCGCTCTGTCACGATGGCAGGACTGCTGACACAGCTGCACCCAAAATATCTTAAATGAATCTGACAGTATTTATTCACACAATGCAAATGATCCCCGAATTTAACCTGAATGTGTCTGTAGACGAATACAGTTAATCACACTGCCTTTACAGGTAAACACTGCAGTTTACATTTTACAGGTAAACACTGCATTTTAAATTTTACAGGTAAACACTGCATTTTACACTACACAGGTAAACACTGCAGTTTACATTTTACAGGTAAACACTGTAGTTTACATTACACAGGTAAACACTGTAGTTTACATTACACAGGTAAACAATGTAGTTCGTACTTCATAAACAAAACTGATAATTTGTTCAACATTAATTTTAATAAAGTCATCTACTGAATTAATTTAAACTATTTCATGTTTCAGCAGTGAAGTCTTAAACTGTCTGTTCACTCAAAACAAACACAGAAACACCATTTAAACTTCAGATTTTTATTGATAAACAGGCTGTGTAGCATCAAATCCAAAATATGAATAAATGACTTTCTGACTGTGTGCAAATTCAAGTCAAACTCTTGTTTATTACTTTTGCAATGATATAAAACTATAGAGTAACAATTATTTTAAGTATTGACTTCTTCATTTACAGCTCCCTTGACTTCATTACATGTCTCGTGAAATCAAAGTTCTTGTTTTTTTTTTTGTTTTTTTTTACATAGTGATCAGAAATCCCTCATTGCACCAACAAAAATGAAAGAAATATGTAAGCATAAAGGTTACAGGTAAAAACAGAGAGGAGAGTTGAGTAAAGTGACAACAGCAGTAAAACAAGAAAAATAAAAACACTTCACTCGATTTCGAACTGAGTGAAGAGCAGAAACAAAGCAAACATCATCTGATGTAACAGAAGTCTCAACATTTTCAACTCCAAATGTAAACACAGAACAAAGTTCTTCAAAAGTTTTCGTGTGTTCACTAAATCAATTATTCTTCACAAACAAGAATTCATTCATGTTTTCTGTCTAAAAAACAGAGATGTCTCTAGAACTCGTCGTGTCGTAGTAATGCCTCACCGTACTCCGTCACCTGACTTCCAACAAACACTTCGTGTTTGTCGAGGATTTCCTGTTTGGAGAGTTTTCCATCCTGAATATAGACATAAAAACAGATGTTAAACAGTTACCATGCGAGCAAGTAAAAATGTGGCATTATGTGCGTTTAAACTCAGACCTGGTTCGCGTCTGACTCATGCATAAGGTGTTTGGCCTCAGCTTCAGCGTGGTCATAATCAGACGGAAGAATCCAGTCCATAGTTTCCTCTTTGTCCATCTTTCCATCTTTGTTTTTGTCTCTGAACTCAGAAAACTGCTGACGTTCTGACACAACCCACTCTGGATCTTCTGTGCCCTCCTGTGAAGCATACATGTCACCTACAGACGAGATGAAGTCAAACAAACAAAGATCTAATCATTCAATTCATCACTTATTATTAAATGTACCGGTGACTCTTTATGTACATTGTCCCCAAACCTGTTCAATGCTCCTAAACCTGTTGAATGTCCCTAAAAATGTTCTTTCTGAAACTGTCCAAACATCTGAAGGTGACTGAACTTTTCTGCAACATTTCTCTGGAGGGTCAAACTCGCCTTTTCAAACTGATTTTAAACTTCAGAGAGCTTCTGAGAGAACTTCTTACCGATGTACTCCTGCAGATCAATGAAACCATCACCATTCTTATCAATGTCTTCCATTGTTTCCTGTGACAGTGAGCAAGCACATGACATCAGTGACACTAAATGACAGTGACATAACATGACATCAGTAAAATCACATGACATCAGTGACATTATGCTCACCTGCACAACAATGTCCTTCATATGTTCTTGATCTTCTGGATGAAGAAAAGCAGTGAACTCTTGTTTGTCTGCAACCATATCTCTGTTTTTGTCTGCGACTCTGAATCGTCTCTCGTCTCGTATTATCATGCGAGTGTAATTAAACTCTGTGTCCAGCTGAGGGTCCTCTGTTTCAGGTAATCAATGAGAAAACTGATCAGTGTATCAATCAAAGAATCAATGAGAAAATTGTTGAAAATGAAGGAAATTGTTGGACTTGAACATGGCTAATTAAAAACATTTTAATTTGTTACCCAGGTAACTCCCATAGGTGACGTTCTTGTACTCGTTCCAGCTGATCAAGCCATCGTTATTCATATCAAAGTCTTTCCACTGAGACTCCACGCTGTTGTAAATGTGTTTCTTGTGAGCGTTGTTAATCCAAACCTTCATTTCATTCTCAGAAACAAAACCATCTTTGTTGCTGTCGATTTTGTCCACGATTATGCTGCAGAGAAAGCGTAATGTCATCAAAGGTTAATTATATTATAATATTGCATCAAGGCTGATGGATGTGATCTGATGTTTTTTTATAAACGTTCTGTTAATGTCCATCAACTCTGAAACATTTAAATGAATTAAAGTGTTTAACATCAATACATTAATTTAGCAAAAACAGCTCCAGTCCTCCCACGGCCCAGCGGATGACTATTTCAAACAAACCGAATAACTAAATAATCTAAATAAACTGAAATATGATGAGCTCTATGTAAACAAACAAAAACAGCCTGAACTTGCTGAACCAGTTTCCTCCAGGAATGAGGAAAGTGCACCTATGTACAGGAAAACATGCCTGCAGCACAGGTACACACCTGCAGCACAGGTTCAGGTCACTAAAATATTGAAAATCAGTTTGTGGATTTTATAGATAGATAGATAGATAGATAGATAGATAGATAGATAGATAGATAGATAGATAGATAGATAGATAGATAGATAACCTGACTCGTTCTTCTCAGTAACAGGTTTTGATGAACTCACCCCAGTCTCCGTGTACTCTCCTCTGGCGAGAGGCTGTCAAAGGTTTTGGCGTCCTCTTGGCCGAGAAAAGCTTCGTGGTCATAGTCGTGGTTTTTGCTGTCATCGTGTTCGAGGTGGCTGAGTGGTTCTTGGTGGTGAACTCGATCCTTCTTCTCTGTCGGTTTACTGCTGCCATAGACCACGCAGAGGACGAAGCACATCAGCAGTGGACGGATCATCCTGGCAGAAACCCCATAGATTAGATTAAACTAAACAGTGGATATTAGATTTTTTTAAATTAATTAAACATTAATGACTGTAAAGGTCGTCTGACATTAAAAGTGCTCTGTGTTTCTGTTTACATGTTCGTAGCATACTTTCCTGATCAGAGTATTTTTTACTGAGGTCACTGACAACTGATAATTCATTACTGATGGTTGATTGAGTTCCTGCTGATCAGATAAATATATAAATATCTGTCTAACATATGAGATGAATTTATTTTATTTTTTATTGTTTTTATTAGTAGTAGTATTTTATTAATTGTACTATAATCAATAAAAAATATTTCCATTAACAGATGACATATTATATTTAATATTTTTTTACTTTTATTCTAGTTTATTTTTGGTTCTGTTTTCTTTACTGAATTCAGTAACTTTTATTCGATTTTAACTTATAATAAATGACACGAGACACGTAATTCTGACCATCATCATCATCATCATCATCATCACCATCATCATCATCTCCGTCAGATGTGATGAAGTCTGCAGAATCTTCGTAAATTTCAGGTAAACATAAACGGCGCCAGTAAAGCTAACCTGAGCTCTTACCTGTCTCTGGTTGCAGCTCTTGGACGTGAACTTCACCTGAACTCGGAACGGGACCGTGTTTTCAGTCCTCGGTTCTCCGTCTCTTTTTCTTCCCGGACCATCTCACACACTCCATCCCCGCGGAACCGTTTTCGTCCCGCAGCAACCAATCCGGTGCCGTCTGTAACGCTTCTCCCCGTTTGATTGGTCCACTTCAGCAAGCATTCGCGTTCGGACAATGACGCCCGAGGGCTCTGTCATTGTACGCTCTTCTGATTGGCTGTTGTTTACGTGTGGGCCAATAGCAGCGGCAGGAGAGAGCGTGTCGTGCCACGTCCTCAAATAGGAAAGAAACCTGATTCATGACAAACACCAGTTTGTAAGAAAGACTTCAGGATCCTGTGATCCGGTTAGGCTTCAGGATCCTGGTTCTGTGATCCAGTTGACTATGAAAATAATCCCCAGGATCCTGGTTCTGTGATCCAGTCAGGTTTGGGTAAAAACGGGGGGCACAGGGGATAAGTAGATATAAAATCTTCTGTTTTAATCCTTTAATTAAACCAGGTTAGATTAATGAAATAAAAAAGAAATAATTAAAAAGAGATAATTAAAAGGAAAAAGAGTTTTAGAATAAGTAAAATCAAAATAAAATATATTGTGTGGGGTTGTAATAAAAGAAGAGAGAGTCTAGGGCCACTATTCAGGTAAGGCAGTGGGAGTAACATTTAAAAAATAAAAATTGTCTTACGGCCTCCAGGATTTTCTTCTATGTTTGTAAAATCACTTGACCCTTTCCTTGTTGCCTTAGAGGTCATTGGTAGGTTAAAAATGTTGGGAAAAATATCAAATTTATGAAGTGAATAAATATGACTAGTTAACATAGAAATATAGATAGGTTTTATTTATTAATTTGTATATATTTTTATTATTATTATCTACTAGTATTATTGGTATAAGAATCACATTATTAGTGCTATGATAAAATCAAGATATGGATAATACATGCATATCATCAAGTGCTATTTCACATCAAAACACACAAAGAAAATATAAAAGAAGTGCCTAATACATGAAATAAGTGTCAGGCCTATAGTTTAGTTTGTTTTTTGACTTCCTGTTTTATTGTTTGGTTTCCCTCACTTCCTGTTTGTGTTCATTCTAGGTGTCTTCACTCCCTGTGTGATTGTTTATTGCTTTCACCTGTGCCTCGTTAGCTCCTCCCCTTGTGTGTGTGTATATATGCCTGCTTCTCCCAGTGTGTCTTTGTTTGTCTGTATCCTTTTCTGAGTAGCTTTCCGGCATTTTTCCTTGTGATTAGTTTCCTCTCGTTTTGACCCAGTTTGTTCCTTGATCCTTCTTTGCCTAGTGTTCTGTACCTTTGCCTGATAAAATAATCCTCAGGATACTAGTTCTGTGATCTGGTTAGGCTTCAGGATCCTGGTTCTGTGATCCAGCTCAGTAATAAAAATAATCCTCAGGATCTGGGTACTGTCATCCAGTTCACAATAAAAATAATCCTTCAGGATCCTGGTTCTGTGATCCGGTTCACTATGAAAATAATCCCCAGGATCCTGGTTCTATGATCCGGTTCACTATGAAAATAATCCCCAGGATCCTGGTTCTGTGATCAGGTTTGGGGAAAAAACGGGGTGCACAGGGGATCTGTGGGGCATTGCCAAGAGAAAGCTGAACAGGAAGAGACCAAACAATAAAAGAGCTCAAGGCCGCGATTGAAGCATGTTGGTCTTCCATAGCACCTGAGATATGCCACAAGCTGGTAGCATCCATGCCACGCTGGATTAAGGCAGTCATTCGTGCAAAATGGGCCCCAACCAAGTACTAAGTACAGATGCAAGATTTTACTTTCAGAGGCCTGCCATTTTTGTATTTAAAATCCTTTTTTATTGATTTTAAACAAGTCTAATTATCTGAGTTTTTGAATTTGTGGTTTTCTGACGCTGCAAGTCCTAATCAGCAAAATCAAAACAAATAAAAGCTTGAAATATCTCACTTGGCATTTAATGAGTCTATAAAATGTATTGGTTTCACCTTTATGTTGAATTGCCTGAATAAAACAACTTTTTATACAATCAAATTTTCTGAGCAGTACCTGTGTATATACACACGATTCTGTTGAATACCAATAAATGAATCAACAAATAAAAGGGTTACTAAAAATAAATGGAAAAAAAAACAAATAATAAAACAAAGAATTTTATGGTTAAAAGTGCAAGGGAGGGTTTGTTGGACTTAAATAAATAAAATAAAGTAGGCTTCTTAGTGAGGAGGAATCCCCCCACTTGGTGGGCCCCTGGGAAAGGGATAAATGAATGTGTTGAGGCTGGGCTCTATGTGCTCTCTTTGCAGAGATGGTGTGGTTTGCTGGGTGGTTGTGGAGCTGACTGCACACACCTGCATCGAATCATCGTCTTCTCGAGCAGAGGCTGGCCTCCTGCATGCTTACTGCCAGATTGTCACCACATCGCGGTAGATCAGCCAGTCTACTTGAGAGAAATTGTTATTCGAAATTTTCTACTGATTACACACCTGAATTTTCTGTCTTCAGACTCCAGCTCTTTGCCCTCCTTGCTATCCGGCTACCGCACCCTTCAGCCCCGGCCTTAACCCCTCCACGCCTTCCACCTCCCTCGTTCCCGGCTCCTACTCCCCCCATGTAAGCTTTTTGGGTCCTGTACCACCGCCACACCACAATTTCTCTCTTAGGTCTAAAGGTAAATAAAAAGATAAAGGAATACTTAAGAGCAAGGTTAAGAAAATATATAAGATATACATTAAACGGTGGATAAAACACTGCACACAGCATGTGTCTTGTGCCAAAGTGTTTCGTTATATCGAACGCCAAAGCCTTGTTTCCTTGTCCGTCCATAGTCATAGCCTTGTTGCTTGAGTGTTCTTTTGTTTATGTTCCTCGATTGAGTGATTTTTTTTTTTTGTTGTTGTAAATTCCTAGTCTAGCCTTTTTGTGTTTTTCAGCCTCCTTTGGAGCATTTCAGTTAATGTTTTGCAGCCAGTTGTTTTTCCTCTTGGTGAGTGATTTTGATAACCTTTCATAAAGTAGTTTAGAGTTTTTCCTCCTTTGGAGTGATTTTTGTTTTCTCTAGTTTAGGCCTGTTTTTCATCATTGTTATTTCAATAAAAAGATCATTGACACCTCTGCGCTTGAGTCCTGTTTTGAGTCCGGCCTGACAAACTTCAGTTTTGTCTGAATTTAACATAAAAAAAATTGTAGGTCATCCAACTTTTTATATCCTTAAGGCATGCTTGGAGTTTAGTTAACTGATTTGTTTCATCAGGCTTGATCGATAAATATAATTGGGTGTCGTCAGCATAACAATAAAAAATTATAGAGTGATTCCTAATAATGTTCCCTAAAGGAAGCATATATAAACTAAATAGAAGTGGTCCAAGTACAGAACCTTGTGGGACTCCATGACAAACTTTGGTATGCATGGAGGATTCATCATTGACGTGAACAAACTGAGATCGATCTAAGAAATACGACTTAAACCAGCTTAGGGCGGTTCCTTTGATGCCAATTTGATGTTCCAGTCTCTGTAAAAGAATTTGATGGTCAATGGTGTCAAATGCGGCACTAAGATCTAACAGGACGAGTACAGAGATGAGCCCTTTGTCTGATGCCATTAGGAGGTCATTTGTAACTTTGAATAATGCGGTCTCTGTGCTGAGGATCTTCAGTCTCTGACTGAAAATCCTCAAATAAAATATTGTTATGTCTTTTAAGTTTTTGTTTCTCCGGTATGCTGAGATGGTTTTGTGGTTCTGGAAGGCTGGGTGTTGTGACTGTAGGTGGGTAAAACGTTTCTGTTTAATCTTTGTTAAAATGCACAAAATACATGTATTATGTATATTAATACATAATCACTGAAAGGAGTTCAAATTATATTTTGGCACACAGAGTAACCATTATTTATTTAAGACATTAAAACATTTAAACTGGCAGATTTGTGCTGAAAACATGATTTATGAAGATTTACTAACAGCACAAATAAAAACAATATGGATCATAATGTTTTTACATTACCTACACAGGGTTACTGATAAACCCTGTGTAGGTTTATCAGTAATTATAAATTTAGTTGGCTGCACCAGTTTTCGAAGATCTGTTTTGCTGTGGCTGGTTTCCAGTTAATGTTATCCTGTTCTGTTGTGAAAGTGTCATGGGGGGATTTCCGTCAGAAAAGTTAAGTGCGTGGCTATTGTGTTATTGATGAGTTTGAGGTTGCTCTGCTGTTTTGAGTGTGAGGTTGGGTGAGTAATTCATGATTGGGAAATATATGTCAGCATTGGGGAAAGGGACTGTTGCCTGTTTATAAAGTGCTTTTAGCTGTTTGCATGATGTACGTTTTGGGTCTTGGTCCCAGTTGTTGGTGCCTATGGATAAGATCACGATTTTTGTTCTTGGGTTTGGTGTAGTTTTTTCACATTTTTAAGAAATGGTAAAGGTTGGCCCTGAGGTAACTGTCAAGTTGGATCTGCGGGTTGTGGTGTGGTGGAATCCGGTTGATATTTGAGTCTCCAAGCACCAGGACTGGCTTTGGGCCTTTGAAGAACCAGTCCTGGAGCTTGCGGTTCGGTCTGCTGAGGTGGTAAGTGGGTTTGAATTTGCCTGGTAGAATGGGTGTGAGTGTGCGTTGACGGGGAGGGGAGTGAAGTGATGTTTCAGAAATGTCCTGTTCTGGGTTCGCAGGGGCGCTGATCTCCGGGCTGGCACGGCCGAGCATTATGGCCCCAGAACAGTGTTTTGGGGAGGGTTCAGATAGGGTTTTTTTAATCGCCATGTTTGGATTTAATTGCCCCTTTCATCATGGTGTTATCCGCCCCATTTTGTTCTAGTGGGGCCTGCTGCAGGGCCGCGCCAGCTCCAGAATCAACGCCACCTGTGAGTGTAGAGCAGAAGTGTGACATTGTGTCCGTTATTATGACTGAGGCGATGGAGTTGCTGTGTGTTGCAATACTGAGTGTAGGTCCAGTGTGCTACTTTGCTGTTCCAGAGGTCTGTGGATTTGGGCCTGAGTTAAGATTTTTTTATTAGCAGGTGGGGTGCGGGTTGGTGAAAGTAAACCGATTGGAGGAGGTGGTGACTGCATTGGAGTGGTTTTGGTCCTGTTGGGGGGCATGGGGGAGAGGTCTGGCTGATCCTTAGTAGTTGTTTTCTTTAATTTGAACTGTCTAGAAGGCTGTGGGGTTAAGGTTTGTGGTTGTGTTGGGACCTGTTTCGGTTCCTTAGATGAGGGGGAGGCTGGAGGGGGTTGGGAAAGTGGGTTTCTGTGTATATGGAGGTTCCTGTGTGATGAGTTGCAGCTGTAATGTGGGTTGACTCCGGGGCATAATGGGTCCAGTACGAGACTGGGTCTGGGGAAAGGTTTTAACGGCCCTGTTAATTGGATGTCTGTGTGTTTGTGTGAAAAAAGGGGCTTGGGATGTGGGTTAGGGGTTAGGAGGAGGGAACGGAGCCCGTGTCCCGAACGCCATCCCGGTTCTTCCTCCGGTTCCATCTGTAACGGACCTCGGTCCCTCAGTCCTCAAAATATGGCATGACTGCCAACTCCAACAGTAACAAAACTTTTTGATTAAAAAAAAAAAAAAAATCAAGAACAATGAAAAATACAATCAAAAAAAATTATATTCTGTGTCTGCGGGCAACGTAACGTTTCGACTCCCAGTGAGTCTTCCTCATGCTTAGACACACTACAAAACCACAATCCAACAAAAAAAAATTGAGCTCCCTTGCTGAGCTGTTAGGGTTCGAGGGTTAGGGGTTGTAGGGTTAGGGTTGTTAGGGTCCGGGTATTGTATCCCAGGTGGGTGATATTAGAGACTAGGGGGGATGAGGTCAGGAAGCAAGGACAGGATGCTCAGTAAAGGGAGGTGTGGCTGCACCCTCACCTAAGCCATGCCAGCTAGGCAAATCCTGGTTGTCCCTTCCCTTGAGGGGAGAGGGAAGGCAAGTCCAAGAGGATAGAGGATGAGATTACATTACATTACATTACATTGCATTTAGCAGACGCTTTTATCCAAAGCGACTTACAGAGGAGGCCATAAGCTGAGAAAGGTGTAAAGGAGCACAGAGTAGTTGTTAGTTTTGTTAGGCAGGGAAGCATTCTCGAAACAGAAAGGTTTTTACAAGTTTTTTAAAGGTCGAAAGGGATGTAGAGATCCAGAAGTAAGGACAGGATATTCAATAAAGGGAGGGTTAGGGAAGGGGACATTCTCCCTCCGGAAGGGGAAGGAGGGTGCGCGGTCTACCCAACCCTCGGACCTCCCATAACTCCAGTCCCGTGTCACCTCTCGGGGCCGTCGTTGTCTGCAACGGACCTCTGTCCAGGTATCGATTGATGCTGAATTTTTTTTTTTTTTTTTTTAACAAACACTTCCAATGGAATGCAAAAATAGGTAATGTTTCTTAAAGAAATTAAGAGAGTCTCTTTTAATTAAGATGTATTTGTCTTAAAAAAATGAAAAAAATTAAACAAGGTGTGCAATAAAACAAAACAACGTTTCGACCTTATTGGTCTTCTTCAGGTTTACACACCGCAATAATACACTCTCCTACAGGTACTGCCCGCGTGAGGATCAAGGGAGAACTAAGCTCTCCCTCTGCCTTATATACCTGATGAGACTCCGCCCCTTTTGGCGTCCTTCCAGTCTCCGGTAAGTTAACGGAGCATATGAAATTCACTGTTTTTAACCATTTAAAACTATTTACAATGAACTTTACATATTTTTAACTTAAAACATATCAAAAATCAAACTTATTTTCTAAAAAACATTAAATAATCTTATTTTTAAATGTACAGACATCCATGAAATTCACTCTAAGTATTTATAATTGTATTATAAGGGTTAAGGTTCAGGGTTAAGGTTAAGGGTTCATTTTCATTAAGGCCATGTGGGTGTCTGGTATTAAGCCTCTCAATCCAAGCTGCTTCTGCCCTCTGGCGATGCTGGGACGTCCAGCCCGCTCTATATTTAATCGCCCGGGCCATTAGGTTCTGGTGACCATGTTCCAGGAAGTGTTGAACCAGAGGTGTGCTTAATTTACGTCTGTTGCGGATGTTGTATCAGTGCGCATGGAGTCTGGTGCGGAGTGAGTTGCCGGTTTCCCCCACATATTGTTTGTGGCAACATTTGCACCAAATCAAGTACACACAATTAATGGCTCCGAGGTTGAGGGCAGGTTGTATGAGGAATCGTGTTCCATTGGTGGTAGTGGGTGCTGTGGGGGGTCCTAGGTGCTGACGGGGTGGATTTTGGGTTCTCCCCGGCGGAAGCTTAGCCCTTGTGAGTAGATCCCCTAGGTTAGGATTCTTTTTGAAGGAGGAGATTACTCTGTGGGAGCTTCTGAAGAGGTGTTCTGGAAGGATATGTTGGAAGTTGCGTTTGAGCCTGCGGTGGGCTGAAACGCTGTATGAAGAGTAAATGGAAATGAGGGGTATGGGTGGTTTGGGAGCCTCATTAGGAGTGGGTGTTGTGTTGACGTGGACCATGGTTTTTTTTTCTCACATTGCGGAGAAATGTGCGTGAGTAACCCCTGTGTCTCAGGGCCTTGAACAGTGTTTTAGTGGCCTGATCAACATCCTGGGGTAAGGAGCAATTTCTGTGGAAACGGAGGAGCTGCGAGTGTACCAGACCCTTGAAGGTGTGTTTCGGGTGGAAACTGGACTTGTGTAACAGGGCATGGGTGTCTGTGGGTTTGAAGTAGACCCTTGTGTCAAGAATTCCAGTGGTTGAGAAATTGGGACCTTTGAAAGTGGTGGTGTCAAGAAAGTTGACTTCCGAGTCATGGATGGTTGCCTTGAGTTTGATGACTTGTGGTGGGAATTAAGGGTCCTGAGAAAGTCCTCAAACTCTGAGTTAAAGGATGGCTTTCTTTGGGCATTTGGGCAATCTGCCATGTAGATGTTGGCATAAGCCGGGGAAAATTGTTTGCCCATGACCGTGCCTTTGGTCTGGAGGTAATATTTACCATTGAACTGGAAATCGTTACATTCCAAATTGATCCGGAGGAGTTCAAGAATGTAGTGGTCTGGCTGCAAAGGGTCAGGGTGTTTGGTGAAAAGATTTCTGATGGCCTGTGTCGATATTGGTATACAGGCTGTCTACGTCCATCGTAAATAGAAAGCAGTCTGGTGGGAGGGAAAGTGTGTGGACCTTTTTCAATAATGTCCCCAGTGTCCTTCACATAGCTTGGATGTGTTGTCGAGAGAGGATTAAAAAAATAGTCCACCCATTCTGCTGTGCCGTAGGATTCACTGCAACAATCCGAGACAATGGGGCGGCCTGGTGGTGTTCAGTGTGGGATGGTCCAGCTTTCAGGGCGTTTGTGGATTTTGGGGAGTAGATAAAAATATCTTGGGCGGGGGGGTGATTGACCTTTGAGATAAAGGGTTTGTTTGAAGGAAAGGATTTTGTCGTTAAACATCTGGTCAATGATGTGGTGGATTTTTATTGTTGTTTGGGGGTAGATCGGTGTATCCAATTATCTGTAGTAAGTAGGGTCCTGGGGCCTCATGTACGAATACTTGCGTGGATTTCCTACTAAAACTTGCCGTACGCCAGAACCCGGAAACTGTCGTACGCACAAAAGTATTCAGATGTATCAAAGTGTGCGTACGCATGGATCCAAGCACGTTTCTTTTGTACATGCCAATCAACGTGGAATTGAGCGCACGTGCAACTCCTCCCTGTCCACGCCCCCATTTACATATGCAAATCTATTTAAATAGGCCCCGGACCTGAGATTCAACTCTTCTCCGATCAGATAACGCGATAAACAAGGGAAAGAAAATAAATTTCACAGAGTCTGAGCTAAAGATTCTAGTAAATGAAGTGGAGATTCTGTTTGGTACCCTGTCAACAGGGATGAATATGACCAAAAAAAGACGTGAATGGGAGCGTGTGTGTGAGGCTGGAAATGCCGTGGGATCCGAGCAGCGCACACACAGGTGTGGACAGGTGTGGCGCTGCGGCTGACATTTTACGCCCGCTTTTACTGACAAGAATACTGAACACAGGGAGACAATCAGGGGCTTGTTAGAAAGCTCTGCAGCTCTAATTTCACCAGCAGAAAATAAAGAAAACCAAAAACATGATATTTGAATGCGCACATGCCCAAATATGCACTGGCACACTGGCACGGCTTCTGGGTGAGTAAAGAGTTTATTCGTTTAATTGTTTCGTATGTAATCCAGCGTTACATACGGGACAATTAAACGAATAGAAGCCACCCATCGCGCACCGTGCCAGTCTCCAGCCTGTTCTCAGCAATGCTGTTAGTCATAATGAATGAGTCGTGCGTTGAACCAGGCCACCTTGCCACGATGTTAGTTAGCTGCATTCGCGCATCACATATGATTTGAACATTGATGGAATGAAAATGTTTCCTACTAACATAAAAAAAATCATCCTGTGATGGCGCTTTTATAGCAATGTGTGTGCAGTCAATAGCTCCGATTACATTAGGGAAACCGGCTCTCGCTGCAAACTGTGCTTTAATGTCGGCCTGTTCAACAGCACTGTATGGGAATCTGATGTACCAGGAAGACATTCGGATGATTCCGTCCCACACAGCTGGCATGGCTCGGCTCAGGGTTAACTGGCACACTCCTGACCGATCGGCCAGCTCCCGCTGGAATGCCCCTGTTGCCGGGAACCCCAGCGCAGTCAGGCAGCCGGCCCGCCGGCCCCCGTTGCGCTCTCGGGCCGGCCGCAGCTCTGCAGTAACTCCAGTAACACTGGCCTTGGTAACCGAAATCGGCTTATGAGCCAATTATCATGGTTTGCAAGTAAATCCTTGCGTTCCTTAAATCGCTCACGGCGGTCCGTTGCAAGGTCCTCTAACAACGCTAACGCTGTCTTTGTTAATATCATTTTCTTAATCACATTGCGCATGCTTTTATATCCACTTATATAATTGCAAACACCTGCGTGTGTTAATTGTTCATAAGTGTGTCTCTGATGTGCACATCACTCTGATGACTACTTGTTTTCACATTATTAACAGTTTCCCAGCTTCACCTCTAAGTGTCGCCAAAGGAACAATAGCTGTAGAAACGTGCGTACAGCTATGAAACAGCTATGAAATTGGCGTGGGGGACGCACATTTCTACGATTGTTTCACGTTTGATACATTTGAACGTGAGCGTGGAAAAGGACGTACGCCCCTTTTTTGTGCGTACGCATGCTTTGTACATGAGGCCCCTGGAGTTGTCTAAGAGCCTCAAAGACGTAATCCTTGCGGTCCATGATGACGACTGCCGAGGCCTTATCGGCTGGTTTAATGACAATATTAGTTAGGGCCTGGAGTTCCCTTAGGGCCTGGTTCTCATCAGGGGTCAGATTGGGTGTTTCTTTTGTCATTTTGAGGCCGGAAAGATCCCTATTATCCTGTTCAATTAGTGTTATTAATTCTGGGGGAATGCAGTCATTTTTGGGATGGGGTCAGGGGTAGGGGTGGGGGTTAGGGTATCAAGGTTGTAACATAGTCACACCCTGTCTTTCTTTATTTGGTCCCTTGTCTCTTTAACTACTCTCCTGTCATTTCATGTCCCATCCTCCTTGATCAGCTCATTCCCCTCACCTGGTTTTCCCCGCCCATCTCCACACCTGCAGCCCATTTTCTCATTAGCTCCTCAGTGTATATATACTAGTCCATTTTCATTTCATCCCTGCCAGAGTGTCTTGTATTGTTTCGCCAAGCTCTCCAGCAATCCCTGTTTTTTGACTTCCTGTTCTGATCCTGTTTTTGCCTGTCGTGGATTTTGGATTCCTGCCTGCCCCCCGTCGGATTTGCTTGCCTGTTTTTTGATCTCCTGGTTTTGACCCTGCCTGTTTCTGGACTTAGTAAACTGATCTTCCCTCGAACTTGTCTGCTTCAGTGTCGTGCTTTTGGGTTCTCCTTGCCACTATCAGTACCCGTGACAGGTTATGTTTTGTTGCACTGGCCTGTTGATCCATTGCAATTTCTTCTTGATGGATAATTCTGTTTTATGGAAGAATGTTGTTCATGAATGAGTGTTTGAAGTAAGTGATGACCAGGCTGAGGTCTGGCGAAGGTGCATCGCTCATCTCCCCCACCACCCACCAGGAAAGACCAGGTTTGAGTCCCGGACAGAGGAAGAGAGCAGCATCCTGTCGGGACTTGGGGCCACCCCAGGGAGCATGGAGCCAACCACCAAAATTATATTAAAAGGGTTTTGGTGAATAAAATCCAGGACTCATCCACCATTTAAAAAATGACCACAAACAATTCATAAGTATATACATAAATAATTAAATAGAATAATAAATAACACATCGCAAGGTGTGTTTGGGATGATAGTTATTTTTGTGTAGTAGAGTGTGTGTATCTGTAGTTTTGAAATAAACCTTGGTGAGTAGATTGGTGTGTGTTCCGGTGGAGGGCTGAAAAAAGACTGTGGTGTCCAGAAAATGAACCTGTGTTGGATCTATGGTGTGCTTTAGTTTTATTGCTGGGTAATGGTCGTTTAATGTTTTAATAAATGTGTCAAACTGATGTTGTGAGACCAGATACCAAAGATGTCATCTAAAAACTGGAGGTAAATGATAGGTTTGAGGGTGCATTTGGCTAGTGCTTCTCGCTCCCACTCGCTCATATAAATGTTTGCGTATGATGGTGCAAACCTCTGCCCCATGGCTGTCCCGTGTATTTGGAGGTAGTTTTGATTGTTGAATTGAAAATCATTGTTGTTTAGACAGATGGTTAGAAGTTGGATAAGTTCCGGGTCTGGTCTATTAATGTCTGGGTGTTTTCGAAAAATGGAGGTTACTGCTTGTAGCCCCGCGGTTGTATTAATGTTGGTATATAGGCTATCTATATCGATTGTAAATAGATAGGATTTTGTTGGGACAGCCATGGGTCGGATGGTCTCCAGGAAATGATATGTATCTTTAATGTAGCTTGGGTGTTTTGTGGAGAGGGAAAGGAAATGTTCTATGTACAGGTTATCTGGAGTGTCTGTGGGGGGCCGGAATTGTTGTAGGGCCCTTTTGTTTTGGTTAATAAATTGTTTAGTTGTGGGATGGAGTTGATCTGGGGGTGGTTCCCAATGAGAGGGGTGGGTGAATAGTGTGGGTTGTCGGTCAGGTCTAAGATGAAAGGTGTAGGTTAGGTGTAAGTGGTGTAGAGAAAGCCGGCCTTTATATACACTGGCCAGACATGTGCTCCGCCCTCAGCTATCAGGTGCGTCATCAGATCCTCCCCCTATAGTTTCAGACCTTCCGATCCCGTAACTCCCATAACGCAAGGCTTGTTTGCCTTTGTGATGATTCAAAAAATTAACACTTACTGTGTTTGTGCTTTATTTAGCTTTTTTCTCTTTGTTTAAGCTTCACTCATTTTATTTACTCTGTCTGGTTGCAACAGTTTCGGAGCTTCTTGTCCTTCATCAGGCTCGACAGAGTATGCGGTTTCCTTTATTTAGGTTTATTTCTTTTTTTCGGGTTAGGGTTAGGGGTTAAGGGTTAAGGGTTGGGGTATCAAGGTTCTGTTTTGTTGTGCTGGCCTGTTGATCCGTTGCACTTTCTTCTTGGAGGATAATTGTTTTGTGGAGAAATGTTGTTCATGAATGGGTGTTTGAAGTCAGTGATGACCAGGCGAAGAAGACGGCAACATCCTGTTGGGTACTGGGGCCACCCCAGGGAGCATGGAGCCAACCACCAAATTTATATTAAAAGAAATTGGTGAATAAAAACCAGGACTAATCTACCATTAAAAATTGACCAAAGGCATCACCCGCAGAAGAAGGCCTCAGAGGTTTTGTTTGTCATTGAGCCCATTGGGGGCTTTAGTATCTAGTCTAAAAATCGGCTCTCTTCCTCTGTCCGGTGCTCCATCTGTCATTAGCTTCCAAGCTGGTGATGATAAGTTTATTGGACGGGTGTTGTTGAAAATGTTGGACTAATAAGAGTATTGAGTTTGCCTTCTCTGATGGTGTACATGTGTTGTTTTAGCCGAGTGTGTATGTTGTGTTTTGTTTCACCTATGTAGTGTTTATTGCAAATGGTGCATGTAATGATATAGATCGTATTGCTGGTGTTAAGAGAGAATGTACCAAGGATGGGATATGAAGCTCTGCTGTATGCGTTTGTGATGAATTTTCTATTTCTGTAATGAGTACTGTATTCTGGGTGTGTCTGTGGTTTGTGGTCAGTAAATTTGGACTGTACTAGGATGTCTTAAGTTTTTATTTCTGCGGTATGCTGAGATTGTTTTGTGGTTCCGGAAGGCTGGATGTTGTAACTGTAGGTGGGTAAAGTTCTGTTTGATGATCTGGTGGAATCCGGTCATTTTGTGTGAGAAGGTGGAAACGAATGGTATGATATGTGTGGGGCTCTGCGTGGGAGGGTTATTGTCTGGATTTGGGTTAGGTGCAGCGGTGGAGGGGGGATGGTAGGGTTGGGATACAGACCCTGTTTTGGGTAGGGGGAAGCGGGGTTCGGGCTAGTGAGGGGAGGGTTAGGGTTAGGGTGTTGGGGTTAGGGTGGGTTAGGGTTGGGTTCAAGGGTTAGGGGTTAGAGTTTGGACCAGGGCTAAGATTATCGCTAGAACTAGTTAACGTTAAGTTTAGGTGACGGTTAAAATAATTTTTAAGGTAATTTAGAAATTGTTAATATTTAGGTAGTGTTTTAGAGTCGAGATTAAGATGGAGCCAGAAGGATGAAAAAGCGCGGGTCCATCTGGTCCACTGACTAATTAGCTAGTGAATATTTAAAGGCTAGAAAGCTAATTTTAAGGACCGAGCAATGGGAAAAGTCAGAAACCCATTATTGTGGATAGACCAACGTCAGGGTATATATCTTCATCCCAACCCATGCTCAGTCAAGAACTATAAACACTGCTTTATTAAGCACATCTATACAGATTGAACACGAAAATAACTTGGAACTCAATAATATTATTATGTACATGAACTTATGCCTCATTGAGACCATTTGGGAACCTGGTGTTTAGCCTTTGGATCCATTGTGTTTCCATTCGTCGCCTGTCTGAATCCGTCCATCCTGCTCTGCTTTCCAATGTGTGTATTTTTAAGTTGTTCACTCTGTGCTGTCGAAAGTGTTGGACCAAATGTGTACCTCTTTTACGGTTGTTCCGGACATTATGTCTGTGGGTGTGCCATCTTGTTCCGACCGAGTTTTTGGTCTCACCAATGTACTGTATACCACAGAGGTGGCAATGAATACAATAGATGACATTTGTGGAGGACCTGCTCAGTCCTTTTTGGATCAGGAAGTGTGTATTGTCCCGTAGGTTGCTGATTACTCTGTGTCCTTTCTGTGTATTTCCCTGTGTTCCTGGTGGTAGTTTTGCTCTGACCAAGAGGTCCCTAAGATTAGGGTTCTTTTTGAAGGCTGAAATAACCTTGTATTTGTTTTTGAGGATATCCTCAGGTAAACTTTCAAGAAAGTTCTGTTTGGCCAATCTATGTACCCTGACGTTATATGAGAACATGGAAATCAAGGCGATAATGGATTTCCCGTCATCCTGCCTGTTGGGTATCGGGTCGTCTTAGAATGTTCTTTTCCTGATTCTTCTGAGGTAACATCGGGAGTATCCCCGGTGGCGTAGGGCTTGGAAGAGTATTCTTGCAGCCTCATCCCTGTCCTGTACTCTGGAACAAATTCTTTGAAATCTCAGGAGCTGGGAGTGTATAAGTCGCTTGAAGGTGTGCCTTGGTTGAAAACTCTGTTTATGTAGAAGGGAGTGTGCATCCGTTGGTCTCTAAACCCGGGTCTCCAGTTTGCCTGTTTCGTTGAAGTTGAAGTCCCCTTTGAAAGTGGTTGTGTCTAGGAAATTAATTTCCATTTCATCCAGAGTAGCCGTGAGCTGAATCGAAGGATGGTGTCCGTTTAGTATGTTTATAAAGTTTGTAAAATCTTCCCTGGAGTGGGTCCAGATCCCCAGATGTCATCCAGATACCGCAAATAGATAAGCGGTTTCTGTGGGCACTTTTTTAAGACTGCCTCTTCCCACTCTGCCATGTAAATATCCGCATATGATGGGGAAAATCTTTTGCCCATTGCGGTGCCCTTGATTTGGAGAAAGTGTTCGTTGTTGAACTGGAAATCATTGCATGACAGGTTGATACGTAGTAGTTCCAGTAAGTGTCTGTCGGGTCCGGTCCGGGTTCTTTTCCAAGATGTTTTTTACTGCTTCCAGTCCTTTTTCAGAGTCTATGTTGGTGTAAAGACTCTCCACGTCCATTTAAAAACAGCAAGCAGTTTTGAGGTAGGATCAATTCCTTAACCCTAGCTACAAAATCGTTTGTGTGCTTGATGTAGCTTGGGTGTTGGTAGGACAGAGGATTAAGGAAGTGGTCTATAAGTTCCGCTATGCCAAAGGACTCACTACCACAATCCCAGATGATGGGTCTGCCTGGGGGTATTTTGTGGGGTTAGGGGTAGGGTGCGGGGAATACTCCCTCCGGTACGGAAGGGAAGGTGCGCGGGCCCTCCACCCGGTGGGCCTCCCGTATCCCCAGTCCCGGGAAGGTTGCGGGTTACGCCGGCGACGCCTGCCGTATTGGACTGTTGTCCATCTTCCATCCATGGTGAAGAAACCTTTCCCAAACACGGGAAGGGAAAAAAAATCAAATTACGAATCTAATAAAAACTAAACTCGAGCTTCTTAAATTTAAAATATATTTTTTTATTTTTATAACAAAATAAAAAAACAAAATTTAAAATTAACAGCTGTACAAAATAAAAAGGGGTATGGAGAGAGGTTGGGGTTAGGACTGGGGGAGAGATAGGGGTTAGGGTTAGGATGAGGAGAGAGGTTGGGGTTAGGGTGAGGATGAGGGGTTGGGATTAGGGAGAGGGTTGGGGTCAGGGTTAGGGTTGGGGGTGGGATATAGACCCTGGTTAGGGTAGAGGTTGGGGTTAGGGACCAGGCCCTGCTCCTGTGTGTGGAGTGAGACCTGGGCTGGAGCTCGTGCGGTGAGGGAGTGAGTGGGAGCGAGGGCGGCCAAGGTTTGGTTTTTAATGTAACGTAAAAATCTCTTAGAGTAGCCTCTGGTGCGGAGTGCTTAAAAATAGAAGAGATACTGCCTGGTTGAAGTCTGACTGTTTGGATGATATGCGATGGAACTGGATTAATTGTGATTTGATGATGCCCTGAAAGGTGTGTTTGGGATGATAGCTGGTTTTATGGAGTAGTGCATGTGTATCGGTGACCTTGAAGTAGACTTTGGTGAGTAGCTTATGGTGAGATGGGGTGGAAGGCTGAAAAAAAATTGTTGTGTCCAGAAAATTGATGTGTGTCTGATGTATGGTGCATTTAACTTTTATTGTGGGATGGTGATTGTTGAGTGTGTGGATGAAGTAGTGAAAGTCATTTATGTGGTGGGTCCAGATACCAAAGATGTCGTCTAAAAAGCAGAGGTAAATGAATGGTTTATGTGTGCACTTGGCCAGTGCCTCTCGCTCCCACTCACTCATGTAAATGTTGGCATAGGAGGGGGCGAACCTCTGACCCATGGCTGTCCCATGTACCTGAAGGTAGTTTTAGTTGTTAAAAATAAAATCATTATTGTTTAAACAGATGGTAAGAAGTTGGATTAGTTCTGGATCCGGTCTGTTAATGTCCGGATATTTATGGAGGGTGGAAGTGACTGATTTAATGCCTGCTGTTGTACTGATGTTGGTGTAAAGACTGTCTATATCGATGGTGAATAAGTATGAATTGGATGGGACAGCCATGGGCCGGATAGTTTCTAAGAAGTGATAGGTGTCTTTTATATAGCTGGGGTGTTTTGTGGATAGGGGTCCGAGAAAGTGTTCTATGTATTCTGTGATCCTGTATGTGGCGCTACTGCAATCAGAGACTATTGGTCGACCAGGAGGAACCTCACAGGGAATGGTCCAGCTTTGTGGGACTTTGTGAATTTTTGGTAGTAAATAGAAATGTCGTGGTCGTGGATCGTCCAAGCCAAATAGGTAGTCTTTTTGTTTTGCAGTGATGAATCTTTTTTGGTAAAGGGACTGAATGATCTCACGGATTTTATGCTGTGTTTGCGTCTGAATGCTGGTTTCTATGGGTCGGTAGTGTGTATTGTTGGACAGTTGCCGGTTAGCCTCTATCAGATATTGTTGCCTGTCCATAATTACGATTTTGGAGCCTTTATCCACTGGTTTTATGATATTTGGATTGTTTTTTAGTAATGTAAGGCCCTTTCGTTCGGCCTCCGACAGATTGTCTTGTCTATCTGTTGGAGGCCGTTATGTATGTAGGACCTTTCTGTTGTTATAGAGGTGGTTCCGGATTGAAGAGCTGGATTGCTGTGTGGTTGGTTCCCAATTTGACGGGTGTGTGAAAGGTTTGAGGTTATGGCTGGGTTTGTTATGAAAGTATTCCGTTAGTTTCAGACGTCTATGGTATTGGTGTAGGTCCCTATGAAGTTCCTCCTGGTCGAGACTGAGTGGGTGTGGGATGAAAGTGAGTCCTTTTTCCAATAATGTTTGTTGTGCTGTGGTTAGTGTGAATAGTTTGGAGAGGTTTAGGATGTTGGATGTAGAGCTCCAACCCAGGTCCGTGTCTGTTGTGTGTGAGTCCTGTATCGGTTTATTGCGTATTATAAATTTAGTTGCTGACACCAGTTCTCAAAGATGTTTTTGGCTGTGTCTGCTTTCCAGTGGATATTGTCGTGCTCTGTAGTGAATGTATCATGTGGAATCTCTGTCAGAAATGGTAAGTATGTGGCTATGGTGTTGTTGATTATTTTGAGGTTGTTCTGTTGTGTGGGCGTGAGGTGGGGTGAATGGTTCATGATGGGAAAATATATGTCTGCATTTGGGAATGTGACCGTTGCTTGTTTATAGAGTGCTCGTAACTGTTCGCAGGAGGTGAGCTTCGCATCCTGGTCCCGGTTGTTGATACCTATGGAAAAAATGACTATTTTCGTTGTTGGGTGTGGTGCTGTCTTTTCGCATATTTTCAGAAAATGATAAAGGTTAGCTCCGGGGTAACTGTCTAATTGTATTTGTGGGTTGTGGTGTGGTGGGATGCGATTAATGTTGGAGTCCCCCAGGACCAGGACCGGCTTCCGGCCCCTGAAAGTCCAGTCCTGTAGTTTCCGGCTGGGTCTGCTGAGGTGGTATGTCGGTTTGAATTTACCTGGGAGAGTGGGTGTGAGGGTGCATTGGCGGAGTGGAGAGTCCAGTGGCGGTTCGGAGGGTTTGGGTTAGGGTTAGGATGGGGGGGAATACTCCCTCCGGTGCAGGAGGGAGGGTGCACGGGCCCTCCACCCGGTGGGCCTCCCGTATCCCCAGTCCCGAGAAGGTGGCTGGTTACGGCAGCGACGCCTGCCGTATTGGACTAGTGTCCATCTGCCATCCATTATGAAAAGGGTTAGGGTTTAGGGGTAGGGGTAGGGGTAGGACATGGAGAGTGGGTGAGACTCTGCACCGCGATGCACGGGCCATCCTGTTCTGGTTCAGGTGAGTCCTATTTTAGATTGAGACCTTCAGGAAATATTGTGTTATGATAGGTGTCTTTAAGGTATCCAACATGTTTGTTGGATAAGGGATTAATGTAGTGGTCGATAAATTGGGCTGTATAATATGTCTCACTATCACAGTCCGACACTATGGGCCTCCCGGGCGGAATCTCAAAAGGAACACTCCACTTTGAGGGCTCCTTGTGGATCTTGGGAAGGAGATAAAAAAGTCTGGGCCTCGGGATCGGGTTACCCACCAGGTAAGTGTACTGTTTTTTCTTTATAAATCCTTTATTTAATAGTGACTGAATAATTTGTTTGGCTATTTTTTTCGTTTCAGGATAAATGGGTTCTTTTAAAGGGGAATAATATTTTCTGTCGTTTAATTGTCTATAACCCTCAAATAGATATTGTTCCCTGTCCATTATGACCACCGCACTTCCCTTATCTGCAGGTTTTATAATGATGTTTTTATTTTCTGTCAATTCCCTCAGAGCTATAGTTTCTTCGTGACTCAGGTTGGCTCTGGGTTCGGACGGATGGAAATTGTTTTCAAAGTAATTGAAATCTGCTTTGATTAAATCTGTGACTTCTGGTGGTAATCTTGATAAGGGGGGGCTCCATTCAGATTTGTGGGTGAAAGGGATGAAAGGCCTGACTCTTTTATTTTGAAAATAAACATTGAGTTTGATTCTCCTATGATATTGTTGTAGATCCCATCTGCTCTGCTCCAGCATGTTCCTCTGGCTCCCTCTGCTGGGGATGAAGGAGAGGCCTCTATTCAGCAGTGTGAATTGGGGCTGAGTAAGTTTGAATTTTTGTGCCAAAACCATGACATTTTTCGACCCCTCCTGATCATGCAGGCTTACGGGGACATGAATTTTACATAACCCATCCAGTATTCAAACATGTGTTTGGCTGTGGTTTTGGTCCAGTGTATTTCGTCTTTCGTTGTAGCAAATAATTTGGATTGCAGCTTTGGGATGCAGCAGCAGTGCTTCTGGATCAGCCCATTCAGGTGTGCCAGGCAGGACTGCTCTTCCAGAGGTAAGGCATCTGAAAAATTAATTAAAGGGATCCAGATCTCAGCTGATGGGAATTTAGCCTCAGCAGCCTGAATTGTGGCTAATAGCTGTTGGCTAAGTTTTGTTTTTGGCGTAGTGTTTCTGTTATTTAACCCGAACGACAAAATAATTTTTTCCACAGGGGTGGAGGTGGTGCTTTTGTCGATCAGCGCCTTTGCATGTGCTAATGTGGCTCCTGGATAGCTCTCAATTTGTACATGCCGGCTTTGAAAGGGGGGCATTTTGGCCAAATTAGAGTCCCCTATGATAACCCACTGTTTCCTTATGTTAAGGCCCCAATCCTCCATTTTATTTTTTGTGTTTATGTGTCTTGTAGGTCTCCTGATAGCAGAGTCTGGCGTGGTGGGCTGTGCTATGGCCCGTTTAGGCCGTAGTGAGAGCCTCACTTGTGTTGCTCTCCTAAGGCTTCTCATCTTGGCTGGAGTGGCCTGGGTGGGAGGGGTGATCTCAGGGCTTTTTGGAGGGGGATCCAGGCTCTCCTCAGATGAGAAACACATGCTGGAATCGGATATGTGGGCCACCACCGGGTTTGACGGAGCGGCTGTCAGCGTGGACCCAGTCGCCAATGTGGAATCAGTCTGCGCCGCGGGATGATCATCTCCAGGTAAGTTTTCATTTTATTTTTCTGTTTTTTCCGGTGCCAGGGACCCTGACCTCTGGCTTCTCTGGGGTTTTGGAGGTGACTGTGGAAGGAGATCCAGGGTATCCACAGAGGCAGCGGGTGTCAGATGAGGACGGGATACCTGAGGTATTGCCGTGTCCATAATATTAATTATGTTTCCCTCTTGTGGAGGTGACCATCCCCCTGTCTCCACAGTCATTGTGGCTGTGTCCACGCGGCTCGGTGTCCGGGCTCTCTCCGGGACCCGAACCAGTGGTGGAGAGAGAGCCGGTGTTTCCGGTACGGCAGGTGGAGAGGAGCCTCGGGCCCCCACCAGGGCCTCACCTCTTATTTTAAGGTCCGCGTTAACCCTCACTGTGTGGATGAGTGCTTTGATGTCGTGTTTTGTGGTGACTTGTGTTAGGGTTAGGGTTAGGGTTAGAGAAAACACAATTAGTGTTCTTGTGCACAGGCCTACACAGAAGGCAACGCCCCGGGAGGGAGGTGGATGGTATAATCTTTATTGAGTAATAACAGTGCAGTGCAGGAGTGGGTACAGATTATACGTGGCTATATGGGAGGGCTGCCAGTGTAATGGTGCAGGTCACGGTTCCGCACGTGGGAGCGTCGGGTTCGAGTCCCACCCACGGTCGGACTCTCTGCTTTTGTGAATCTGGGATAGAGTGCAGGAATAAGTAAGAGTTTCAGGTGTGTGAAGAACGGATGTTGATGGTGCAGGGGTTTTAGCCACCGTCTGGACTGTGGGAGGGCCGGGTTCAAATCCCACAGACAGGCCCACAGCCATCACCCACCTCCACACTGGAAACTGAATACTGTCTGATGAACACTTCAACGCCTGGGACACTGGTGTAAAATTTTATACTTTAGAAGCAGTGGGGTTTAAGAGAAAAAGGTAAAAGAAGGGCATTATAATAAAAGGTGTAGGACTGGAAGAAGGTAACCAAGGGAGAGAACAATATAAGAATTAGTTTTGACCATAGTATAATGTGGAGAGGGAGGTATAGAAATGATGTGGGCAAGTGAAAAACAGCAAATACAAACTATGCCCGGCTCTAGGAAAGGAGCCTTGTGAAGGCTCACCTTATCCACACCAAGGCCTAAGAAAGTGCTAAAGTGCAAGAACGACTCCATCATTAGGACTAAGCAGATGGTTGGGAACAGGCTGGAGACTGGCACGGTGCGCGATGGGTGGCTTCTATCGTTTAATTGTCCCGTATGTAACGCTGGATTACATACGAAACATAAACGAATAAACTCTTTACTTACCCAGAAGCCGTGCAGTGTGCAAATGCACATTTGGGATGGGCATTCAATATCATGTTTTTTGGTTTTCTTTATTTTTTTCTGCTGGTGAAATTAGAGCTGCAGAGCTTTCTAACAAGCCCCTGATTGTCTCCCTGTGTTCAGTATTCTTGTCAGTAAAAGCGGTAAAATGTCGCTGCAGCGCCACAACCTGTCCACACCTGTCCACACCTGTCCACACCTGTGTGTGCGCTGCTCAGATCCCACGCATTTCCAGCCTCAACACAACACGTCCCACTCACGCG
>NC_040021.1:19844557-19862495 GCF_000972845.2 Larimichthys crocea
CCGTTACGGAGGGAGTTTTTCCCCACACCCTAACCTCACCCTCTTAAACCCCTCCCCTTCCCTTCCTAACCCTAACCCTAAAACCCTAACCCTTTCCTAAACCCTAACCATAACCCCTCCCCTTCCATCTAACCTAACCCCTTGTCTAACCCTAACCATAACCCCTCCCCTTCCATGTCCTAACCCCTACCCTAACTTCTCCCCTCCCTATCCTTAACCCTAGCCCTTAAACCCTAAACCTTAACTCCCTTAACCCTAAACCCCCCCTCCCCCCTTTTCCCTAACTTTAATTTTTCCTTTTTTCTAACCCTAACTTCTATCCCTATAGGGGAGTATAGGTTTTACGGTCAAAATTAAAAAACATAAAGTCTTTAATTTTAGATTTATGTTAATAAATACCAAAATTGTACACCTGTTTTATTGACTAATTTAACACTCATAGTATCATAAGTTCATATACTGCACATAAAAAATACCAATTAGGGGTTTTAATTCTATTTAAAAGTTAAACATATCATTAACTTCATATTTTTTAACATTGTTTTGATTAAAAAAATCAAAAGTAATTTAGGATTATATTTTTTTTACAATTCATTAACAGAAATCCATATTAAAAATTAGGGTACTTACCTTAAATGGACAAAGGAGAGAAAAACAATCACGGGATGCCGTGTTACCCTATCCGTAACACGAGCGCATATTAAAAGGAGGGAGGGGCCAGGAGGAGAGCTCATTCTGGTCTTTGACTCTTGAAGGAGACACAGCTCATGACGATCCAGTGTTTTTGGGGTCGTTTATTTTGTGTGCTGGCCTGACGAAAAGAAGAAGACTCTGTAGGGTCGACGAGAAAACGGTTTTGCCCGCAGGCCCACATTTAAAAATCTTTTGGCCTTTAAATTTTTATTTTTATTTTTGGGGAGATTTTTAACTTATTGGAAGTAATTTTTAGTTGATTTTATTTTTATTGTATTCTTTCACTCTTCTTTTGAAATTAAAAAATATTTTTTTTTTTTTATTAAAAACAAGGAGTTTTAAAAGTTTTTTTTCGTTACACTGGGAGGTGGCAGTGATCCATATTTTGATGCTGGGCTGGGCCGAGGTCCGTTTAACAGCAGACCCGAAGCGAAACCGGATTGGGACCAGGGTCGCGGGATGGACCACGTGAATGGATCCGTGCGGCCTCCCGTGTACTCTGGGGACACGGCTCCGTTTCCCACCTCCCTAACCCTAACCCTAACCCCTAACCCCTAACCTCTCCCCCTCTCTTGGCCTAACCCAACCACTCCTTTACTCTATTTCCTAACCTCAACCCACCCTAGCTTCCTGGCCTAACCCTAAGTTTTTTATTAATTTTTATCAGTTTCTTTCTTTTAATTTTAATTTTCTTCATTTTTTAGGTTTTTTATTAATTTATTTTTACGTATTTTTATAATTTTTCTCATTTTATTTATTTTTATGTATTTCTTTTTTTATTTTTATTTTTTTCTTTTTACTTTATTTTCTTTGTCTTTTTATTTTACTTTATTTTTATTTATTTTTTAGGTTTTATTTTTTAATTTTTGATATTTAATATATACAATTCAAAAAAAAAATATTTTACAATCCAAAATCTCTTCAAGTATAAAACTATTTACAATTAAAACACTATTTACAACTTAAAACTATTTACAAAGTTCATAAATACAAGAATTAAGTTTAAAATAACTCTTTATTATTACATATTAAAATTTCATTCAGCAACTATAGGGTTTAAACTTCCTTATGTGGGGAAAGCCAACTAAAACTCGGTTTGTTGAAAGAAGAAGGCAAAAGCCGCGAACTGAGTTCAAAGCCAAGCCACGGCCATACAAGGCACAGCTTCACTGCCCCACTCTGAGCTCATTCAGCTCCAGCCATCGGGACCGAGAAACCATTCTCATCGCTCTGCAGCTGACTTTATCCCTTTATTAATCTTTCTGGGTTTTTGAATGGACCCCTTATATCGCCTCTGAAGGAAGAACTCGATAAGAGTCGAAAGTCGACGACCTTGGGCACATTTTCTTTTTGACAAAAAACAAGGTTTTTTTTTTGTTTTTTGTTTTTTAGCTTTTTCTTTTTATCGCTTCGAGTGTATGTAAATCTAACTATACTTCTTTCGCTGCTAGCTTCAGTTTTTCGCCGTTGTTTTTAATTTTGTTTTGCAAAGCTATTTTTTGTTTTTTATTGATGCTGGCTGATGGACAGTTGTCCGTTACGGCCCGACGGGGGGCCCGCGCCCCCCACAAGATTTTCGAGCCCGGGGGGACTGGGAGGGAAACTGGTTCGGTGGGGGCCCCGTGCATACCCGGAACCCCAGGTGGGGGACCGGGGGGCTCATGACCTAACCTACCTTCTCTCCCTAAACCCCATAACCCTTCTTGGCTTGACTCTCGAAGGAGCAACAGCTCGAGTGGGTTCTGTTGTTTCAAGTTACTTACGTGTGTTGGTCGCCTTGAAGAAGACTCATTTAGCGGTGAAAACGTTTGCCCTTCAGACACACAAAACTATATTATTTTGGCCTTTTACAATTTACATTTTATTTTTGGGGATTTTTACACTTGTTAAGTGAATTTTTATTGGATTTTACTTGTAATTTTTTTCACTGTTCTTGGAATAAATTTTTTTTATATAATCACAAGGAGTTTTAAAATTTTTTTTCATAAGAGTTGGCAGTGATGCCATATTTGGCATGTGGATGGACGAGGGTCCGTACGGACGGACCCGGGGCGACGAACCGGGTATTGGGACCGGGTGAACGGGATGACCCAGGGGATTGGGACCGTGCAACCCTTCCCGTGTTCCTCTGGGACACGGGCTGTTTCCCTCCTCCTAACCCTAACTAAAACCCTACCAAACCTAACCAACAAACAATAGAAAAAATATTCACCACAGGCCCAATAGTCACAGACCTCCGGACCAGCTGAAAATCACTCCGGCCTACCTCCATTAACTCACTACAACCAGTATCAAACGTCTCCATTTTTGTTCCAGAACATTCCACCCCTCCGCCTCTACACCTGCAGGGCGCTGATCAAGTGCTGGCGTGGTCTCAGCGGTCCTACACGAAACAGGAAAGAGGAGGGACACTGGATTGAAAAGGCACTTCAAAGCGGAACATCCACCGGCCATAAATCCCAATCTGAACCCTCCTCATAAACATAGTCTGGGCCGTTGCAGTTGAGCCATGCCGGCCCAGAGATCCGCCCACCGGCTAAACAGGAAAACTCCAATACTTCAGATTCACTATTGGACTCTCCCCCCCCGTCCAGCGTAACACTCACAACAATCCCCCGGCACAATTCAAACCCACCTATCCACCTTAGCCGACCCAACCTTAAAACTCCAGGACTGTTTTTTTAAAGGCAGAAAACCAGTCCTGGTTACTTGGTGACTCCATATTAAACAGAATTCCACCACACCACAACCCCCGATTCCGTAGACAGTTACCCTGGAGCAAACCTGTACCACTTTCTAAAACTGCGAAAAAAACCATCCCGCAACCTACAAACCAAAAAAATAGTCATCCTATCCATTGAATCAACAATAGAGACCCAGGACCCCACAAAACTTACATCATGCAAACAGCTTAAAAGCCCTACAAACTAGCCACTGTAACCTTCCCAAATGCAGACATATATTTCCCCATAATGAATTATTCCCCCACTCTCACACAAAAAAACAGAGGACAACCTTAAATATCAAACAACACCATGCCACACACCTCCGTTTTTAACAGAAATCTCCACACGAACCTTCACCACAGAACAAGTATAACTTCCCTGGAAACCAGAACACGCCAAACACATCTAGAAAATTGGTGCAGTCAGTTAAATTTATAATACACCAAACCGATCAGGAACCTTTCCAAACAGACCGGCCTGGGGCTGGAGCTCTACCTCCCCGACATTCTCCATTGTCCACACTATTCAAAACCCACACAATCTCAAAAACATTATTGGAAAAAGGCTTATCCTCATCCCAAATTCCCACCCAGGTTCGACAGGAGAACTTCACAGGACCTTCACCAATACCACGGACGCCTTAATTAACGGAACATTTCCACAACCAAACACACCAAAGCAAGAAATATCTTCACAACCCATCCATTGGGACACCCACCACCGAAAACAAAACTATCCTCTCCAATCCGGCAACACCTTCACAACAACCCGAAAAAAATCTCCGTAGACTATCGGCCTCCGACAGAGATACAGCAGGCAACTGTCGGCGGCCCGAACGGCCAGGGCGTTAGAGCCTCACAAACATCCAAACCATCATCATCAAACCAGCGATAACGGTTTCCAACTATAATCATGGGACAGGACACCACAATATCTAATAGAGCTCACCGTCAAAATCTCCAACACAACAACATTCAAAACAATAGAAACAAGCATCCAATTGAAACCACAGGTAGCCGTCAGGGAAAATTATTTCAAACACTATACCATAACAAACACATTCAGCAAACAGAAGACTAACCTATTCGGACCAGGACAACCCACGCAACAGACACTTCTATTTTACTACCAAAAATCCCATAAAGAAAACCACATTACCTGGACATCCCTTGTGAGGTTCCTCTGGTCGCGCCAATTGTTTCCGGGACTGTAAAGCGGCAACCTCAACATCACAGAATATATCGAACACTTCCTCGGCCCTACTCTCACAAACCACCCCCGCCCCCCGCTAATCAAGGACACATTCACTTCTTACCACATCCGACCCATGGCTGTCCCCTCCAAGTCTTATTTATTCACCAATTGATATCGATAGTTTATACCCTAACATCAACCACAACCCACGGATAAAGCAGTCACCTCCCATTTTTCACACAATACCGTACAGCAATATAGACCGGGACCAAGAAAACTCATCAAACTTTTTAACCATCTGCCTAAATAACAATGACTTTGTATTCAATAATCAAAACTACTTACCAGATACACGGGACAAGCCAGGGCCACAAGATTTGCACCATCCATACGGTCATATGTTACATGAGCAGGAGTGGGGGAGCGAGAAGCACTGCCAAGTGTACCCACAAGCCACTAATTACCTCCGCTTCCTCGATGACATCTTCGGGCATCTGGACCCACGAACCATCGACTTTCCAAACATTTATCAAAACCCTCAACTGGTCATCACCCAACAATCAAAGTTAAACCACACCATTAGACCGGACACAGATTCAACTTTTTGGAACAAACTGTTTTCTTTTCAGCCCTCACCACATCTCACACCCGTCTTCTACCATAAGTCTATTTCAAAAACCACCGATACCCACGCACTCTCACCCCAAACAGAACAGTTATCACCCCAACACACCTTCCGTGGCATCATCAAACCCAATTATTCCGCTTCCACCGCATTGTTCCCACAATTCTATTTTTAATTAAGGCAACACCTACCTCTTTCAAAGCACTCCGTAATACGGGCCTATTCAAAAAACGTTCCTCCGCCAGATCAAAAAACAGTACCTTGGCCAGCCTCGCTCCCACTCGCTCTACACTCCACCAGCTCCAGCCAGGTCTCAGTCACAACCCCAACAGAAGTTGACAGGTGTCTGTCCCTAACCCCAACCCCTACCTAAACAGGGTCATCCAACCGCACCTCCTAACGTGATCCCGACCCCCCCTCCACCCTAACCCCAACCTCTACCTGGACCGGGTCTACTCCTTCCACCCTAACCCCCTCCCTGACCCAACCCCAACCCCCTCGCCTAACCCTACCAACCCCCCTGCCCTAACCCCCCCTACCCAACCCCCTCCCTTATCCCTTCCCTTAACCCTAAACCCTCATTCCCCCTCCTTTGGGACCGGACCCAACCAAGCTCCAGGTGTGGTAACATCAGCCAGCACACACATTCATTCCATTCATGTTCCATGTTCTCCCAATACATCAAAACTACACCGTAGCATCAAACACAATTCACCCATCTACAAACAAACCAACATCCCAGCCTTCCTAACTCTAAACCCATCTCCGCCTTCAGGAGCGAAACAAAACTTACAGGACATATGGTACTCCTCCAAATATATCCAAGGACCATATGACCAACAACCATCACAGAACACAGCACTCACTTACAGGAACAAGGGAAATTCATCACTAACAACTTTACAAGCAACACCTCCTACCCGACCATGGGACGCCTTACTCTTCAGACTCCAAACAGTATACATCATCACCTGCACAAAACTGCAATAAACACTAATAGGCGAGACAAAAACCAGTTATACACTACCGACTGAAAAAACAAACCTCTCAACTCAACGAAAATAGACTTCAAACCCAACCCTGGGACAACACTTTCAAGAACACGGCACCAATAAACTCATCATTAAAGGTGGAGGCCAACTGGGAGCTGGACTTACCGGGCAGGAAGAGGGCCGTGAGAAGAAACTGTGGATTTAAAAACTAGTACCAGGGCCCCAAGGGCCCGCACTGAATGGAAAAGAACACCTTTTAGTCCTTTTTTTTTTTTTTTTTTTCCTGGATGGGAATCCGGGTTTTGAACCCGGGCCCTCGACTCGGGGCGCAGGGCTTGCCTCTTGGCCCTGGGGGACACATTAAGTTGCTGAAAAATAAATATATTAATTAAATAACACAAGGAAAAAGGCCCCCCCTGTTTTTATCCACCATTTTAGACTCACCTTGATATCCACCATTTTGTATTCTATTATGCCACACATGGACCATCTATTGTACTTATTTATTTATTTAGTTAATTAGTTGTATTTATTTATTAAAAACTTATTAATTGATGAATTATGGGGGGCAACTCAGTCTCCATACACCTTGTTTATGATTGTGTTTTCACGCATGTTTTATTGGCTATTGCATGCTTTTACCTATGATTTTACCTATTTTTTATTGCATGAATTTTACTTGGTCCCGTCAGGCATTAACTTATTTTAAATTCTTTTTAATATATATTTATTCTATACTTATGTTATTTATGGCTGGAATTTTTATCCAAATAATGGGGCCTTGACTCCGCGCTCCCGCTCCTCCTTGCCCGGGATGATCGGCCCTCTTACCCTGCCGGGACTTGATAGCGGAACAGCCATGGGTCAAAGATATGCACCCATCTTATGCCAATATCTACCTTGGCCGGTGGGAGCGAGAGGTTTTAGCAAAAAAGTACACTCAAACCCATCATTTTTACTTCCGTTATTTGGTGACATCATAGGAGCTTGGGCCCCATGATGTCACCTCTTCCCTCTTCATTGACACAAACCAGTCATCACCCGGATATCAAGTTTAATACCACAATAGATCCCACACCAGGTTCCTTCCTTTGACACCACAGTTTTTTTCAACCCATCAACAAACTTCCAAGAGAATGCCTTACTAAGGTTTATTTTAAAGACACCGACACTCATGCATTACTACATAAAGAGCCAGTTACCATCCCCAAACTACCATTTAGAGGCATCAATTAAGTCCCAGATTATCGGGTTCCACCGCATACTCCTCCTACAGTCAGATTTTCACAATTCCACCAGCATACTCTTGCAAGAGCCTCGGCACAGACCACTATTCAAAACGATTCCTCCGCTCCATAAAAAATAGTACTGTGGCTTCCCTCGCTCCCACTCGGACCACCCACCACTATAACACACACGACATTCACCAAGCGCCTCCCCCCTCCCCCCGGGCACCCCGCCCACTTCCTCATCCCTACCTGAAAACTAGGTCTTGTATCCCGCCCTTTCCTCCCCCAATCACAATCCCTTATTCCCCTACCCGAAACAGGGTCTGCATCCCCACCCCCCTCTCACGCACCACCACTCAGGACGGGAGGGCAGCCCACATACCCCGTCATACCCCAGAACACACCAGACACACATCTTCTCCCTTTGATATCCACCTACTCACATCGTCTGCTAGGACTCCACCGTCAGTTCAAATCTAACTTCACACACTTACAGACACAGCACAGAGCCTTTCATAACCACCATATCATTTCAGCTTTTAGAAGGAACCCCTCCCTACAAAACATATAGTCAGATCCACATTTCACCAGCATGTCCGGCCCACCACTTACACCACTCCAACATCACAAGAACAGGAAGTTTATTTCAAACCCTCACAGCAAGACAGGATTCCCTCCCCTGGGTACTTTCTCCCTCAAACACAACAATATAGTATACATTATCATTTGCACCATTTGCAATAAACAGTACATTGGCGAAACCAAACACCTTCTACACATCCGTCTCAAACAACACCTCTACAATATCAATAAAGGTACACTCAACACACACTTGGTCAGACACTTTCAACATCACTCCCCCTTATATCTGACCATCTCAGGTCTGGAGGCCCAGGACCACTGGACGTCGGGGCAGAGGAAGAGGCCGGAGGGCTTGGATTAATAAATTGGGTACCATCATACCCAGAGGACTCAATGACATCCCCTGACTCCAATTTTGGTCCCCCCCCTCCCTACCTCAACTTTCCTCTCACTTTCTACATCCTCACCTCAACATCATATCCTTCGCAGGCGCCCTCTGGAGACCGACAGCGGGAGACCAGCACAATAAGATTGTTTTTCCTCTGCACGGGGCTTGTTCCCCTAATGTCGTTTATATCACCCACGCCCACATGGTTGTTTTATTACTGTCCCGGACGTAGAGTGTGACACGGTCATAGCTTGGGTGCAGTACCATAGTACTGCGTTTGTGTGAATTAACGAGTCCCAAGTGGGGGGGGTGCATGCTCCTCTCGACTGCAGTGGCCTTGCTCCTAGGAGCCTCATTTTATTCCATATATTTTGTCGTAGCCCCGAACCCGTACAATGGGGATCATTAATATGCGTTCTTTTTATTAACTACTTATTAATATCTATTTCTATCTAACCCTAAACCCTATTATATAGATATTTATATATTTACTATTTATATATTCGTTCAGGCATTTTGTTGAACCAGGCCACCTTGCCACGATGTTAGTTAGCTGCATTCGCGCATCACATATGATTTGAACACTGATGGAATTGAAATGATTCCTACTTAGATAAACAGCTCCTGCTGGAATTCCCCTGTTGCCAGGAACCCCAGCGTAGTCAGCACAACCCCGAGCTACTCGCCGGCCCCCGTTGCGCTCTCGGGCCGGCCGCAAATCTGCGCACAACTCCAGTAACACTGGCCTCGGTAACCGAAATCGTCTTATGAGCCAATTATCATGGTTTGCAAGTAAATCCATGCGTTCCTTAAATCGCTCACGTTTGCAAGGTCCTCTAACAACGCTAACGCTGCCTTTGTTAATACATTTTCTTAATCACATCACGCATGCTTTTATATCCACCCATATAACTGCAAACACGTGGGTGTGTTAAATGTTCATAAGTGTGTCTCTGATGTGCACATCACTCTGATGACTACTTGTTTTCACATTATTAACAGTTTCCCAGCGTCACCTCTAAGTGTCGCCAAAGGAACAATAGCTGTAGAAACGTGCGTACGGCGGCTATGAAGTTGGCGTGGGGCACGCACATTTCTACGATTGTTTCACGTTTGATACATTTGAACGTGAGCGTGGAAAAGGACGTACGGCACTTTTTTGTGCGAACGCGACCTTTGTACGAGGCCCCTGGTGTGTTTGAAACATCGCTCTGTGTTTCAGTACACTCCTCCGACGGCGGCAGCAGAGTACGTTCACCGTGTCGGTCGGACGGCTCGTATCGGAGGTGGAGGAAGCAGTCTGATTTTCCTCACCCCCGCTGAGACCGCCTTCATCAACGAGCTGGCCAATCACAATATCAGGTGTGTCGACTGAGCGCCATCACAACCAATCACAGCGATAATACACGTGTCAGATCCACAGTATAGCACCACACTGATCTGTGTTTCTGTTGGTCCGCCTTCTGGTTTTAACTGGTGGGGGCGGGTCTTGTTGTGTTTCAGCCTATCAGACATGAAGCTGCAGGATATCCTGTCCAGTCTGATGATGGATGACACCTACAAGGGGCGGGGCAAATACCACAGCAAGGTAAGTCCTCACACCTGGGCCCCTCAGACCGAGCTCCAGAGGTCTCAGTGGTTCTGAGGTGTTTGCAGAGGTCCTTGAGGTGGATCCTTTTTGTTCAGACTTCAGATTTTGTGAAGGTATCCGGGTTTTTGAAGAGGTTACAGTGGTCTGCAAGGGTTTTCAAGGGTCCCTCAGAGGTCTTAGATACCTTTGATCGGGTTTCTTGGTTGGTCCTTAAGTGAATGTTTTAAGGTTCCATCATACTTTGAGGAAGTTTTAGGAGGGTTTTTAAGAGGTTCCAGGTATACGAAGTTGGGTTTAAAATAACAGGAGTGTAACATTGTGCTTATAGGGAGTTGTACTGCACTTGAGGTACCCAGGAGGTTCTTAGTACTAACAGTCTGTTCCAGGGGTGGTTGATGTGTTTTAAGGGTCCCCAGGGGATTTCAGGAACCTCTGATGAGTTTCCTGGGTTCTTCATTGAAATCAGAGTGTCTGGAGTGGTTTCTCGTGGACTTTGAGTTGGTTCCAAGTCTTTAAGAGTAACCCAGGGATCTTTAGAGAGTTTTCAAAAGGTGTTTAAATTGAAGCATGGAACGTTGAGAGAGCAGTAGGTCCTTCAGGGTGTTGGAAGAGCTTTTGATTCAGGTTGAAGTTCTTTTGATTGGTTTCTTCATGTAATTTTCGGGGGATTCAGTCGGTCTTACGAGGCGTTCTAAGGGCGACTGAATAGGTTTCAATCATCTTTGTGTCTGTCAGTTGTGACTTCCGGCTGGTTGAAGGGGGTATTTGTGGTGTTCTAAGGGTATTTTAAAGAGTTCCAGGAGGGGCGGTCGGTGGCGTAGTGGGTTAAGCGGCCGCCTCGTGTGTAGAGGCTACAGTCCTCGCTGCAGCTGGCCCCGGGTCGAATCCCGCATCGGACGGCCATTTACTGCGTGTCATTCCCCTCTCTCTGCCCCCTGCTTCCTGTCTGTCTTCAGCTGTACTATCAATAAAAGGCATAAAAAAGGCCAAAAAAAATAATTTAAAAAAATAAATAAATAAAGAGTTCCAGGAGTCTTTGAGGGGTGCAGTGTTTGTTTCTGGGTTCCCGTTGGTTTTAGAGTGGGTCCACGGTCTTTAGAAGACTGCAGTGGATTCTGGAATTGTTCTCAGTGGTCCTTAATCTGTGGTGAACCCAACACGCAACAGAAACCGCCTGCTGTTCTGCTGACGCCAATAAAAATGCTGTGTCAGACTGAAGAATCAAAAGACTCGTGTTAACAGAGAAACCAGCAGGAGGCAATCGGTTCAGACAAGACCTGACGTGAACCTGCAGCAGGTTTTAGTTTGTGTTTGTGATTTAAATGAACCTTTTATTTAAACGCTGCTGTCTTCAGCTCGTTCACTTCTGACCCTGAAGCTGCATTTAGATTCTAATTCTTACTGAAAAGCTGCATTTTATTGTGAAATTCTCTTTATTCAACAAAAGACAACACCCAAAGGCTGTTAACCTGCTGCAGAGGCACCTGAACAAGACGGGCTGACCACCTTGTTAGTTTGTTTGTTTGTTTTACTTTATTAATTACAATTTAGTAACTCACTCATAATGACCCCAAAGCCTCCACTGATGGTCCTGGACCTGGCTTTGGCTGCACCTCCAGAGTTAAACTGGCCTGTGTGTCTTTAGGAGAATTCATGCTTTAAGGGTCCTTGAGGGGGTTTCAGGAACCTTTGAAGGGTTTTCCTGGTGGAGTGGTTTCTGTGGCCTTGAAGGTTCCACTGAGAGATTTTTGAGAGTTCCAGGTGTTCTGAGGGCGGTTCAAGTGGTCTTTTTGTTGGTGCTAGGAGCTGCCAGAGGTCTTTGTTGTGGCTCCAAGGGTTCTTCAGGGTGTCCCAGTGCTATATTTGGATGTTCCAGATGTCTTTGAGGGGTTTCAGAGGTTTTTATTGTGGTATCAGTCGACTGTGAGGCCATTTGGGCTTCCTATGAGGGATTCAGAGGATGACATGGGGGTTCCAAGAATCTTTGAGTTGGGTTCAAAGGTTCTTTATGGCGTACTTTTAGGAGATATCCAGGGTTTTTTAGTGCCAGCCGTCTGTTCCAGGACGAGGATTTTAGGTGTTTTAAGGGTCCTTCAGGGAATTTCAGGAACCTTTGATAGAGTTTTCTGGGTTCTTTGTGGAGATCAGGGGTTTTCGGGGTCTTTGAGTTGGTTCCAGGGTTCTTTAGGAGAAAACCAGGGATCATTTGGATTATATTAACTCTGTCTGTCTGTCTGTCTGTCTGTCTGTCAGAGTTCGTCCAAAGCTCTGGAGCAGGAGACCAGAGAGCGAGCGACGGTTCTTCAGACGGAGTTTGAGAACTTCGTTCACACCGACGCTCAGTCGGTTCAGTCAGCAAAGAAAGGTTCGTCCTTGTCAGCGAGTTTACGTTTTTTAATGTGCTCACTTCCTGTGTTGGTTTAACATGTGACCCCGTGATGTCACTGTGATGTCATCAGCTCTGCAGTCCTTCCTGCGGGCGTACACCACTTACCCCGCCCACCTCAAACACGTCTTCCACATCCGCTCGCTCCACCTGGGACACACCGCCAAGAGCTTCGGCCTCAGAGACGCTCCGCAGGGCCTGAGCGCCGCCGGGCCTCCAGGACCCGGGAACAAGAACCGCAACAAGAACCAGGCCAGGAGTCTGGTCAAGAACCAGAACCAGGCGCCCAGCAGCCAGACCACGACACAGAGCAGACCCAGACCAAAGAGGTGAGAAGGTTTCTCTGAGCTACATTCTCAGTATTTTTCTCTCTGAGCATCAACAAATTAAATCTTCTAATCGACCAATCAGAGAGCTGCTCACCTGCAACACATGTGTGTCTGTGTCTGACATGTCTGCTCATTAATACACACACCCCGCTGAGATCACTCACACACACACACACACACACACACACACACACTCTTCATTAAAGCTCCCTTCAGTCTCAGCTTATGTTTACATGTTTGTTAACAGCTGATCCTCACAGCAGGCCTGTCTGGACACGGTGTGACCACACACACACACACACACACACACACACACACACACACACTGTGGTCAATAGAGACATAATTACAGGTGTGTGTATCCCACAATCCTTTGGGTGCTGGTCAGTGTCGAGACAGTTTTGAGCGGCGGATTGATTCAATGAAACAGGAAGTAGAATCTCTGTGCTTGACCCGGTCCAGCGCGGTTCTGTTCTGCTGGTGAAGTGCACCATGTGAGTCGTAGTTGACTTTAGTTTGTGTCCTCAGGCTCTCTCCGGGTCAGAGGGAGGTCCGATTGTTCCGGTCCGAGTTCTCCAGTGGGTTGGAGGAAGGAGACGCCAAAAAGAAGAAGAAGAAGAAGAAGAAGAAGAAGACGATTGGTCAGTCAGGAGAGGAAGAGGAGGAGTCATGATGATGTCACCTTCAGGTCAGATCAGACACTCAGGAGTTACTTACAGGAAGTCCTGGAAAAGTCCTGGAAGAGTCCTGGAAAAGTCCTGGAAGAGTCCTGGAAAAGTCTGAACACGTTTAAAATCATTCATCGCCTCTTTAAGTCAGACTGCGCTCTGATTGGTCGATTCTGACTGTGTGTGTTTTTATTGTTTCAATAATAAACAGTTTGTTTGATATTTGATGATTTTTGATGATGAAACAAATAAAAAATGTTTTCACTCCTGAAAGTTTTTAAATTTATTTTAAAGAGAGTACGGAGCGATGGTGGCGGCCATGTTTGTAGTCTTAACCCTGCATAACTTTAAGCCTTAATATAATGTGAACAGGTGAGTTGTATATAAATTCACCCTCAGTACAGTTGTCATGAACGGGGAAATTAGCTACAGAGACCAAAACTGTTTTTTGTACCAGGCTGTAAACATGTTTATTTCTGCTGTGAAGTTGGACATTTGGACATGGGGACTTATGGAGACTGACTCACTTCTGGAGCCAGCCTCAGGTGGACGTTAGAGGAACTGCAGGTTGTGTCTGAGTCTTACTGTCAGACTCATAAAACTGTCTTGAAGACCCAGCAAACAAACTTTTTTTTCAGATTTATTGAAAATTTAAAAAAACTTAAAAACAAACTCGACAGAGTTCAGTTTGATGACATCACTTCCTGTTTTTTAAGGACATCAGAGACATCACAGGTGACATCACATCTGCTCGACCAATCACGTGTCCAAAGTTAACGATCTTCGTCACGTGTCAGTGTGGGCGTAGTTCGCCGTGCGTCAGGAGGCGGGGCAGCAGAGGTGGGGCTTGGTGGTGGTGGGCGTGGCCTGTGTACAGGTAGAGGTCCAGTGTGGGCAGGGCAGGAGGGTACAGGAAGTGCGTGGGCAGGAATATCCTGCCGGCTTCAGCCAGCGGGTCCAGACCGACTGAAGACTGGCGCTTCCACTTCGTCCTGACAGGAAACAGGAAACATGTGACACATGAAGGACGCAAAGAGACAACGGGGGGCGTGTGATGCTCACCTGCGGTTCTGGTACCAGGTCTTAACCTGAGTGTCGCTGAGCTGCAGAGAGGCGGCGAGCTGCAGCCGGTCCTGGACGTTCAGATACTTGTTCTGCTGGAAGCTTCGCTCCAGCCTCCACAGCTGCTGCTGGCTGAACGCAGTGCGAGCTTTACGAGGCTTCAGGGGAGCCGAGGCCACGCCCTCACCTGATGAGTGACAGGTGCACATGACGTCACGTCAGTCAGCTGATGATTGACAGGTACACTGGGTTCTGATCTGAGGTCAGAGGTCACACGACTCATTTAAATAAAGTTTTTATATTTTGATTAAAACGTTTCAAACGATGATTAAAAATACGAATAATTAAAAAAATAATGAGCAACAAACAAACATTCAGAGTTAAATCAAGTTTATATTAATTCATTAAACACTGTGTGTGTGTGTGTGTGTGTTTGTGTGTGTGTGTGTGTGTCTGTGTGTGTCTGTGTTTGTGTGTCTGTTTGTGTGTGTGTGTATGTCTGTGTGTGTGTGTGTGTCTGTCTGTGTGTGTGTGTGTTTGTGTGTGTGTGTGTGTATGTCTGTGTGTGTGTCTGTGTGTGTATGTGTGTGTGTGTGTGTCTGTGTTTGTGTGTCTGTGTGTGTGTGTATGTGTGTGTGTGTGTGCGGCGCTTAAATCAAATTAAATCTTCAGTTTAATTTTATTTTTTGAATAAAAACATTAAATTTAAAATCTTCGTTTAAATTTTTAATCTTTAAAACAAATAAAATCAGATAATTAATTTCTGATTAAAACATTAAAATAAATAAAGTTTATTTTTAACAGATATTTTTAATAAATAAAATGACTTTTTATTTTATTTTGATGGTTTTAGGACTTCCTGTCCTCCTACCTCTGGACTCTGGGGTTTTATCCTGATAGTCTTCTTCCTGTCCGGACTGGAAAGGTTCGGGTTCCAGCTCGGGTTGTCCCGGGTCAGAGTAAGACCGACAGTCCGCTAAGATATCCCGGATCAAGAAAGAGGAGCTGGCGGTGCGGGGCTGGAGCTGCTGCAGGTGAGCGGGCAGCAGAGCGGACTCCAGCCGGGGAACACGCTCTCTCTGCTCCGGAGGAGGCGCCGAGCAGCCGCTGCTGCCTCCCGGGCTGAAGTCCGGAGGGTCTACCCGGGGGAGGAGCGCGCCGGGCGGCCTGACGGAGAGCAGACAGTCGATGCGGAACCTGGAGGCAGAAACCTCCATCTCCGTCCTCAGACTCAGGTGAGTTTGTTCAGGGAGACAGGGAAACATGACACCAGGAGGTGTGACGTCAAACTTTACTTTGACTGTGACGTCACTTCAAGAGATAATACAAAGAAAAGTCCAAAAAGATGATGATTGATCCAGATAACTGAGCAGACAGACAGGTTTGTTTGTTTCACCTGTCTGTCTGATCATTAATATAACATGAATATTAACACAATAACATGAAATAAAACAATATAAATATAAAATATAAAGTTTCATATTATATTTATTACTTTATTTTACATTATAGTTTATGAATTCATCAATGGAAGCTAAGCTAAGCTATCATTACATGTAAACAATATGTAAAATATTAAAGAACTACAAACAAAAAGAACTACAAACAAAAGAACTACAAACAAAAAGAACTACAAACAAAAGAACTACAAACAAAAGAACTACAAACGAAAAGAACTACAAACAAAAAGAACTACAAACAAAAGAACTACAAACAAAAAGAACTACAAACAAAAAGAACGACACAGCTCCAGGCTAACACACTGTGTTAAGTCATTAGTGAGTTTGATGTCCATGAAGCTAACTAGCTTAGCATAGTAGTTTAGTGAAATGTTAAAGAAGTGTTGATGATAATAAATCAGATCAAATCTGATGAGTCACAAACGTTTGTTTTTATTTCACAGTTCATCGGGTCGGTCCAGACTGTTCGAGCCCGGACCGCCAGCTCCTCTCCTGGACTGACGAGCCTCCTCGTCCCTGAAGGTGTCGAGAGCAGGAGGAACCTGAGGAGGAGAGGAGGAGAGGAGGAGAACCACACCTGAGCTTCACAACACACAGCGCTAACTTTAACTGGACCAGTGAACCGGGTCAGTACCTGAGAGAAGCGAGACAGTTTGAATGAAGTGTGTGTGACGGGCAGAGGTCTGCTCCTCCGCAAGAGGCTGGTCCTCGTGTCGGGGATACACCCGGGTTTGATCTACACACACACACACACACGCGCGCGCACACGCACACAGACACACGCACACACAGTTGAGTCCCCACAATGCACTTTGTGAACACACGTCCCCACATTGATACACACACAAACACACTCACCCTCTGTGGCGGGTTGTCGGTTTGATTCCTGCTCAGCTGATCGTCGAGCCAGCGCCGAGCGTACTGATGAGAGAGGAGGTCGGACAGAGGAGACGGCGCCCTGACGGACAGATGATCGGTAACATGATGAATCATCAATAATCAATAATCGATGATCAGCTCTGTGGCCGTCTGTCTGACCTCGTCGTGACTCCGAACGTGATGTCGGGGATCGTCGCGCTCCGTGGCGCCCTCTGCTGTTTGGGGGCGGGGTTTCGTGCCCGGGCCCCGCCCCTCTGGGCACGGTACTGACTCAGCTCTTTGGACGTCACCAGGCCCGACTTCACGGCGTCCCGGTTCAGAGACACGAAGTCCGGAGCGACCGGCCGAGCCGAGTCTCCACGTCTGGTCTGGACCTGCCAGCTGGACAGGACTGACGACAGCACACGGTCAGAGCACTACATCTCCCAGCATGCCTCACTGCCACCACAAGGCCTGTGGGGACTGCTGGGAGATGAAGTCATTGTGTGTGTCTGTGTGTGTGTGTGTGTGTGTGTGTGTCTCTGTGTGTCTGTCTGTGTGTCTGTGTGTGTGTATCTGTGTGTGTGTCTGTCTGTCTGTGTGTGTGTCTGTGTGTGTATCTGTGTGTGTATCTGTGTGTGTGTCTGTGTGTGTGTCTGTGTGTGTATCTGTGTGTGTGTCTGTGTGTCTGTGTGTGTGTCTGTGTGTGTCTGTGTCTCTGTGTGTGTCTGTGTGTGTGTCTGTGTGTGTGTCTGTGTGTGTGTGTGTGTGTGTGTGTCTGTGTGTGTGTCTGTGTGTGTGTGTATCTGTGTGTGTGTCTGTCTGTCTGTGTGTGTGTCTGTGTGTGTGTCTGTGTGTGTATCTGTGTGTGTGTCTGTGTCTCTGTGTGTGTGTCTGTGTGTGTATCTGTGTGTGTATCTGTGTGTGTGTCTGTGTGTGTGTCTGTGTGTGTATCTGTGTGTGTGTCTGTGTGTCTGTGTGTGTGTCTGTGTGTGTGTCTGTGTGTGTGTCTGTGTGTGTGTCTGTGTGTGTGTGTGTGTGTGTGTGTCTGTGTGTGTGTCTGTGTGTGTGTGTGTGTGTGTGTGTCTGTGTGTGTGTGTGTGTGTGTGTGTGTCTGTGTGTGTGTCTGTCTGTCTGTGTGTGTGTCTGTGTGTG
>NC_040021.1:19862505-19862651 GCF_000972845.2 Larimichthys crocea
TGTGTGTGTGTGTGTGTGTGTGTGTGTGTGTGTGTGTGTGTGTGTGTGTGTGTGTGTGTGTGTGTGTGTGTCTGTGTGTCTGTGTGTGTGTGTGTGTGTGTGTGTGTGTGTGTGTCTGTCTGTGTGTGTGTGTGTGTGTCTCTGTG
>NC_040021.1:19866311-19875524 GCF_000972845.2 Larimichthys crocea
TCTGTCTGTCTGTCTGTCCTCATCCTGTCTGTCTGTCCTCATCCTGTCTGTCTGTCTGTCTGTCTGTCCGTCCTCATCCTGTCTGTCTGTCTATCTGTCCTCATCCTGTCTGTCTGTCTGTCTCACCTGTGTTTCCGTGTCCTCCGGTGTCGAGGTGCTCCGTTGCTATGGGAACAGGACGCTAAACGTCTGACGTAGAGAAAACAAACGGTTCAACCGGAAGTTTCACATTAAAAATAAACGTCACTTCCGTCTGAAATTACGTTTATTTCTTTTATTTTAATGTTTATTTATTTTATTTTAATGTTTATTTATTTTATTTTAATGTTTATTTATTTTATTTTAATGTTTATTTATTTTATTTTAATGTTTTATGAGTTCAAACAGAAGAGCGCTGCTGTGTTCAGGGACTGTGGGACAGATGAGCGTCAGTTTGTTATATTATTAAACATGGGGACACATGGACACTGACTATAAACAGCTTCAGTCTGTTACACATGGGGACACGTGGACACTGACTATAAACAGCTTCAGTCTGTTACACATGGGGACACATGGACACTGACTATAAACAGCTTCAGTCTGTTACACATGGGGACACATGGACACTGACTATAAACAGCTGCAGTCTGTCTGCAGTCGGAAGTTCAGATCTCTGAGGACACCTAAACGCAGCACGTCTGTGACGTCAGCCCAGGCGTCAATCAGAGATCGTGTGTTTGGACAGAGACTCACTCTGGCGCGAAAACAGCCGTCACCATGACAACCAACCTGATCAGCTAATCGATGACTGTGATCGGTGTTTGTTTGTTTCAATGCGTGTCAATAAAGTTCATTGAGCTCACTGTGTGTGTGTGTGTGTGTGTGTGTGTGTGTGTGTGTGTGTGTGTGTGTGTGTGTGTGGCGCTGTGTTCACGGTCTGTGGACAGAGTGGGACGTCTGATCTCTGTCCGCTCTCTGCCGCAGCTCTCATGTCTCCCCGGTTCTCTCCGCCTCGGTTCGGCTCCAGCCCGCCCGCTCTCTGACCGCCTCTCTCGGCCAGTCTGTCCCCGGAGGACCGCAGTGATGCTCCGGCTGTGGTTCGAAGCGGCGGTCGCTCTGTGGCTCGTCCCCGGCTGTGTGGCCGCCTCGGCCCGCCTGTACACGGAGGAGGACCCGCTGGTGATCCTGAGCAGCGGCAGCCTGAAGCCCAGCGTCACCAACTCGTCCTCGGCCTGGCTGGTCCAGTTCTACTCGTCCTGGTGCGGACACTGCATCCAGTACTCCAGCACATGGAAGGCTCTGGCCCAGGACGTCAAAGGTACCGGACCGGTTCTGTTCTCTCTCTTAAAGGTCCAGGCTTTGTTGTGTCTGTCACGTGTCCTGTCCGGTTCGGCATCAGTCTATCGGAACCTGCAGGTCACTCAGGAGCCCGCGGGCTCAGGCATCAGGAGGTTCTGGTCGGTGTACCTGAACACACCTGAGCGTCAACATCCAATCAGCTGATTTCTGACGTCATCATCACAGACACGTTACCTGTTAGCTCCATGACGCTGACAGACAGGCAGACAGACAGACAGACAGACAGACAGACAGGTGACATCAACTGAGTTCACCCAGGAAGTGCCCTGAACCAGACCGGACCGGTTCAGGTGAGCTGTTCATAGTGAGCTTAGTGAGCTTGTGGGAACCTGTCTGTCTGTCTGTCTGCCTGTCTGTCTGTCTGTCTGTCTGCAGCCATCTGTCTCCATCCCAGGGGAACAACACACAGAGACCAGCTGCTGCTTCAACACACACACACACACACACACACACACACACACAGCCAGACAAAGAGCCTGTCGCCCCCTCCTGACCCCTGAGAGACAGACAGCTGGGAGACAGACTCCCCCAGAGTCCTTCACGTCCTGTCCTCTGCCAGCATGCAGCTGCTCAGCCCAGCTCCTGTTCTGGCACAACACACACACACAACTCCACACCTGAGAACCTGTCTGTCTGTCTGAACCTGTCTGTCTGTCTGAACCTGTCTGTCTGTCTGAACCTGTCTGTCTGTGAAGGGACCGGCAGTTTGGCAGGTGTTTCTTCTTCATCAGCCCGTCGAGCTCACCTGTCAGCTGACAGGAAGTTGCTCTCTTCTTCTTCTGCTGTTGTAACAGGTGTTACAGACTTCCTGTTTCCTTCCTGTCTCTCTCTGCTGCCACGTGATTGGCTGATTAGACAAACTGGTGTACCCAATGAAGTGACCCTGGCTGTGTCTGAAATCACTCCTCACTCCCTCCACAGGGAGATAAATGTAGTGGACTATCTCGTGAGCTCAGCAGAAAAATGTTCGGACACTTCTCTTGGCGCCGGTAATTACGTCGTTGCTGTCGCACAATTAAAACGTACCACATTAACGTCGTCTCACATAATTCTTGTCCATTTACTACTGCATTTTTATTAAATTACAGTCTTTTGATTACTGTCCTGTATGTTTTATTTTCGTGTTTTGTTTTCTATTGAAGCATCATCCTCATCCTCTCATCCATCCGCCGAAAAAAACATGCACCGTTATTTTAGAAAACTCATGTAGCGCTATAGAAATGCCATCTACTGTCAGTCTGTTTGTGTTTTATCAGTAATTCAATTATTTACTTTTTATTTACTTTTTTATTTCAATTTATTTCAATTTATTTCAATTTATTTCCTTTCCGCGCCCAGAGAACTTCTGGCAATGCATGATGGGATATCTTGCTTCGGTTAGTGACCATCGGATGTTCACTACATTTCGCGGTGAATTGTGGGATACATGCAGTGCACTATATAGTGGACACTAAACATTCGGACACCACTACAAAATGGCGTGGTCACTATATAGTGCACTACATAGTGGTTAGGGAGTGATTGTCCAGGACCCAGCCCTTTTACGACTGTATATTTTTCTTTCAGTTTTAAACGTCTTCCTGTTTCCACCGTGCTTTCTGTGTCCCACCTGTCTGTCTGTCTTTTCCCACCTGTCTGTCGTGTCCCACGTCCTGTCTGTCTGTCGTGTCCCCTCCTGTCTGTCTGTGTCCCACCTGTCTGTCTTCTCTGCCACTGTCTGTCTTCTCTGTCACCTGTCGTCTTGGATTCCACCTGTCTGTCGTGTCTGTTGAGTCACACCTGTACGCTCTGCTTCTTTCGTCCACCACTGTCGGTTTCAGGTCTGTTCGTTGTCCCACCTGTCTGTCTAGTCTACTGTGCACCTGTCTGTCTGATGTTTTTCTCACCTGCTATCTGTCTCTGAATCCATCCTTATGTCTCTCCCTCGTCTACCTGTCTGTCTCTCACTGGGACTGCAGACCTGACCACGTCACAATGTCGAGGACAAGCGTGTTGGACCTGCGCTCAGGAGGGAAAAACTTTGACGTTCTGCAAAATATAGTGCGTGTCCAGCATCCAGTTTTCTACCAAACGTTCAACGTAGTCCCCCTTTATACACTTACTGTATAACTACAGTCAGCGGTTATCCTCTTACCAGTTCATTGTAGGTTGTCCTATTATGTTACTAGCAGTTTAGTAGTTCCTAACAAGTCAGAGTAAATTTTCCTGCAGTGAGTACTTACCCGTACTCCCGTTCAGTTCATTGAACTACAGCTTGCAAAGATACTGCCCCGTGTAACTGCAGCAGGAGAACTAACAGTATACAGTCCGAGTAACTACTGGACACTTCTTACTTGACCCGATTCAGCACTCACAACGTACTACGTCAGAGTTTATCGATTAACAGTACGAAGAATCCCTATCCCTTTTTTCCAGGACTACAAGTCAGTACTAGGTACTACTCGTACACAGTACTACAGTAAGTACTACGAGTCGAGTACAGTAGTACAAGTCAGCGAGTACTAAAGTACAGCAGTACTACAGTCGAGTACTAGCAAGGAGGGCAGGGAGGGTCCCCTGCAGTCTATCCTATGGCAGCTCACTAAGTGGATGACCTGAGCCAGCATAACTATAGCTCTATCAAAGAGGAAAGTCTTCAGCTACTCTTAAAGGTGTTGGACCGTGTCTGCCTCCTGAACCCAGAATGGTAGTTTGTTCCACAGAAGAGGGGCCTGATAGCTGAAAGCTCTGGCTCCCAATCTACTTTTGGAGACTATAGGAACCACAAGGAAAACCACAAGGAAACCACAAGGAACCCAGCGTCCTGAGAGCGCAGTGTTCTAGAGGGGTAGTAAGACGAATTTAAATTCACTTTATGTGTCTTCAGATTTCAGGGCTCACCAGTTCCAGAGACAGACAGAGGGACGACTACAGAGGTGAGACACATTGACATCACACCGTTCCCAACACCGTCTACAACACTGTCTCACAACACCTGTCTCACCAAACCTGTCTTACATCACCTGTGTGACATCTCTGTGTCACAACATCTGTCTCACAACACCTGTCTTACATCCACCTGTTGACATCACCTGTTCATCATCACCTTGTGTCACAAACACCTGTCTCACAACACCTGTCCTCACATCACCTGTGTCACAAACATCTGTCTCACAACATCTGTCTCACATCACCTGTGTCACATCACCTGTGTCACATCACGTCTCACATCACCTGTCTCACAACACTGTCTACATCACCTTTGTGACTACCTGTGTGAACACACTGATCACATCTCCTGTCTCACATCACCTGTGTCACATCACCTGTCTCACATCCCTGTCTCACAACACCTGTTTCACAGCTTTCTTCAACACTGTCCCTTTGTACCTGTCTGTGTGTCTTCAGGTGCAGACAGACAGATCCAGTCAGTGTGAGACAGTTGATGGTGAACATCCTGCAGAATCACACCAAGCTGGACCACCAGACCGCTGTCAAACACTGGAGCCGTACAGGTACCAAGAACCAGAACCAGACCGACCCGCGGTCCAACATGAAGATTAACCAAAGCCTGATTACATCAAAAACCTGTCTGCTGTTGCTTGTCTTCTGCCGTTCTGTTGCTCTGCAGAGCTCATCCCCTCTCGTTGGGTCAAGGGTCGGATTCGTTCCTTTCATCGCCGCATTGCGCGGATCAGGAGTCGTACGTCGGCCGAGAGGTGAGACACCGGCTGAAGGAAACAGGAAGTTCACCTAGGGAAGACTAACGGCTGTACGCTGTGCAGGTGATCCTGAACCCCGGTTCAGGTTGGGTCAGCTATCGAACCCTCCTGACGCTCTCTGCCTCCTTCCCTTTCCTGCTGACCATTGACCTCCTGCCTCCCTGCACTGTTTGAGGTGAGGCGACTTGTAACACCAGAACCTCGCTTCGCCAATCTCAAACACTCAACAACCTAATCCCCAGCCTCCCTCCACCTGATCAACATGGGCCTCCATCAACCCACCTGCCCCGTGTCTTCGTCCTACAAGGAAACTTACTCACCAATACACAACCTCTCAGCAAAATAGCATCCCCCCACCCCCCCCCCCCCCCCCCCCCCCCCCCCCCCCCCCCCCCCCCCCCCCCCCCCCCCCCCCCCCCCCCCCCCCCCCCCCCCCCCCCCCCCCCCCCCCCCCACCCATCCCAACACTCTAACCTTACCTTAATCACTTCAAGTGCAGAAGCAGTTTCGTTTCTTCTTCTCCTCCTTGTTGAAGAGTCGTTACCTGGTGTTCAGCGTGTTCGTCTGGTGGCGTTCCCGTTGCGAGGTCAATGTGGTGGAGGCCGCTTGTCAGGAAAAACAAGCCTCAGAACCTGAAGACTCTTGACAGGTCAGTGATGTGGCCCGGCTCGGCCGGCTCGGCTCAGAGATCGTCAGTAAAGCGTTGTGTGTGTGTGTTGTGTCGTGTGTGTGTGTGTGTGTGTGGTGTGTTGCTGGCTCGAAGAGTGTTGTACACAGCTGATTCTGGAGTCTAGCACTTATTACCTGCTGCGGGTCGAGTTGCTACCCAAAATACCCAGTGGAGGGGGAGGAGCCTAACAGATATTTAAGGACTTTGTCACTTTGGTTGCCAAAGGGTAAGCAACATAGCAGAGGGAACACACATCCTTTTAAAAAAACTCAAGTACCCATGAGCCTCAGTGTAAGAGAACAAATCAGTCTAATCTGCCAGCTCAGTGATGCTGAAGCTCAGTTGATTGGCTGCTGAACCTTGTCTGTCGGTCTGTCTCTTCTGTCTATCTGTCTGTCTGTCTGTTTCTGTCGTCTTCTGTCTGCATTCCTGTCTGTCTGTCTGTTCTGTCTGCTGCTGTCTGTTTGTCGTTCAGTGTATCCAGGTGGGGGTTCTGTGGTGAAGTGAGGAGACTCTCTCTGATTGGCATGCACAGTCTGAACTGCAGCGAATCTCCCCGTCCCGGCCATCTGGACCTGGTGGACAAAACCCAAAAATGGCGGTGACGACACACCACACACCACCACACACGACACACACACAGACCCACCACACAACACATGCACAAACCACACACGCACACACACACACATGCACGCGGTGATGTAGCAATGCAACTTCCTGTTTCCTGTCCAGATCTCAGGTGTGTTCTGGGGCGCGGCAGCTTCGCTTGGTTGGTTTCTCAGTGTCCAGCAGGGCGGGGCTCGAGGTTACCCATGTTCCCTTGGACTCTTGTTCATGTCCTGACCGTCCAACATGAAGCACGGCCACCGTGCTGCAAGGGACCCCCCACACCAACACAAGGTCACACACATTACACACCAACACACAATCACACACAGGTACACATCCCTTACACACACACACAGGTCACACCACACAACAACTGTACACACACACACAGGTATCAACACACACACAGGTACACCACACACAGGTCAGACACACCACACACCGATACCACACACCATAGGTACCACACACAGGTGCACACACAACAACACACAGGTACCACACACACAACAAGGTGTACACACACTCACCACCACACACAGGTACACACACACACCAAGTGTCACACACCACAACAGGTACAGACACCACACACAGATCAACACCACACAGGAAACAACACACACACCAGGTACACAACACACAAAACAGGTGCCACCACACACAACGCACACACACAGGTTTCAGACACCACACACACACAGGTTACACACTGCACTGGTTACAAACACAAACACAACCCACAAACCATATAGGTATTAAAACCCAACACAAAAACACCAAGGTACACACCACAACAGGTACAACAGGTACACCCACACACGGACACACATACACACATAGGTACACACACCACACATCACACACCTAGGTCACACACACACACAAGGGTACACACACACACACCCACACACAGGTACACACAGGTACACCACAAGGTCCACTCATACACACATAGGTACACACCACACACCTACGCGTATCTGATTTAGTACTGCATTACTCTGATGTGAGTACTACAGTCAGAGTACTACAGTCAGAGTACTACAGTACTACAGTCAGAGTACTACAGTCAGAGTACTGCAGTACTGCAGTCAGAGTACTACAGTCAGAGTACTGCAGTACTACAGTCAGAGTACTACAGTCAGAGTACTACAGTACTACAGTCAGAGTACTACAGTCAGAGTACTACAGTACTACAGTCAGAGTACTGCAGGGGCAGGGAGGAGTCCCCCTGCAGTTTAATCCTATGGCAGCATAACTAAGGGATGACCTGAGCCAGCACTAACTATAAGCTCTATCAAAGAGGAAAGTCTTCAGTCTACTCTTAAAGGTGTTGACCGTGTCTGCCTCCTGAACCCAGAATGGTAGTTTGTTCCACAGAAGAGGAGCCTGATAGCTGAAAGCTCTGGCTCCCAATCTACTTTTGGAGACTATAGGAACCACAAGGAACCACAAGGAACCACAAGGAACCACAAGGAACCCAGCGTCCTGAGGGCGCAGTGTTCTAGAGGGGTAGTAAGAAGAATTTAAATTCACTTTATGTGTCTTCAGTATTTCAGGGCTCACAGTCCAGAGACAGACAGAGGGACGACCTACAGAGGTGAGACACATTGACATCACACCTGTCTCACAACACCTGTCTCACAACACCTGTGTGACATCATCTGTGTCACAACATCTGTCTCACAACACCTGTCTTACAACACCTGTCTCACAACACCTGTCTCACAACACCTGTCTTACATCACCTGTGTGACATCACCTGTGTGACATCACCTGTCTCACATCACCTGTGTCACAACACCTGTCTCACAACACCTGTCTCACATCACCTGTGTCACAACATCTGTCTCACAACATCTGTCTCACATCACCTGTGTCACATCACCTGTGTCACATCACCTGTCTCACATCACCTGTCTCACAACACCTGTCTTACATCACCTGTGTGACATCACCTGTGTGACATCACCTGTCTCACATCACCTGTCTCACATCACCTGTGTCACATCACCTGTCTCACATCACCTGTCTCACAACACCTGTTTCACAGCGTGTTCTTCAACACTGTCCCTTTGTACCTGTCTGTGTGTCTTCAGGTGCAGACAGACAGATCCAGTCAGTGAGACAGTTGATGGTGAACATCCTGCAGAATCACACCAAGCTGGACCAACCAGACCGCTGTCCAACACTGGAGCCGTACAGGTACCAGAACCAGAACCAGACCGACCCGAGTCCAACATGAAGATACAAAGACCTGATTAATCAAACCTGTCTGCCTGTCTGTCTGTCTGCCTGTCTGTAGCTCTGCAGAGCTCCTCCCTCTCGTGGGTCAAAGGTCGGATCGTTTCATCGCCGTCATCGTCGAGGATCAGGAGTCGTACGTCGGACGAGAGGTGAGACAGGCTGAAGGAACAGGAAGTTCACCTGAAGAGGAGAGACTAACGGTCTGTACCTGTCTGTCTGTCAGGTGATCCTGGACCTCCTGCAGTACTCAGGTGTGGAGGTGAGGCGAGCTCTGAGCTCTGACTCCGCTCTGCTGGACGCTCTGCACATCTCCACCTTTCCCTCCATCTACCTGCTGCACCCGAATGCAACACACACACACCTGCACAGGTGAGTCATTAGTAACAACCAGAACCATGAACCAACCAATACACAACACTCAGACAACCTAATCATCCTCCCCCCCTCCTCCCCTCCTCCCCCTTCTCCTCCTCCTCCTCCTTCTCCCCCCACCCTCCACGCTGATGCTCCCACTCCGACAGCAGGCACACCCAGACTTTCTGCACGACCACCTCAACATCCAGAAGCTGACGCACAGCAGAGCTGAGCTCAATTGTCTTTTAACACAATGTGCCGCTAATTACCTCTACATGAGAGTGA
>NC_040021.1:19875534-19888762 GCF_000972845.2 Larimichthys crocea
CTGTATGTACTAAATCCTGTCTGCTGTATTTGTCTTCTATCTGTATGTAATGTCTGTCCTCATCCTGTCTGTTTATGTATGTCGTCTGTCTGTCTGTCTGTCTGTCCTCATCTGTTCTGTCCTGTCTGTCTGTCTTCCTAATTCCTGTTGTCTCTCTGTCTGTCTGTCTGTCTGTCCTCATCCTGTCTGTCTGTCTGTTCCCATCCTGTCTGGTCTGTCTTGTCTGTCTGGTCTGTCCTCATCCCTGTCCTGTCTGTCCTCATCCTGTCTTGTCTGTCTGTCTGTCTGTCTGTCGTCTGTCCTCATCCTGTCTGTCTGTCTCATCCTGTCTGTCTGTCGTGTCTGTCTGTCCTCATCCTGTCTGTCTGTCCTCATCCGTCTGTCTGTCTGTTCTGTCTGTCCGTCCTCATCCTGTCTTCTTGACTGTCACACCTGTGTTTTCCGTGGTGTCCTCCGGGTAGAGGTGCTCCGTTGCTAGGGAACCGACGCCTACAACGTCTGACGTTAGAGAAAACAAAACGTTCAACCTGAAGTTCACATTAAAAAATAAACGTCACTTCGTCTGGAAATTACGTTTATTCTTTTATTTAATGTTTATTATTTATTTTAATGTTTCTTATTTTATTTTTAATGTTTATGCGGTTCAAACAGAAGAGCGCTGCTGTGTTCAGGACTGTGGGACAGCATGAGCGTCAGTTTTGTTCTTATATTAAACATGGGGACACATGGACACTGACTATAAACAGCTTCAGTTCTGTTACACCTGGGGACACGTTGACACTGACTATAAACAGCTTCAGTCTGTTACACATGGGACACGTGGACACTTACTATAAAACAGCTTCAGTCGTTACACATGGGGAGGCACATGGCCACTGCCTATAAACAGCTCAGTCTGTTACACATTGGGACCACATGGACACTGACTATAAACAGCTTAAGTCTTTTACACATGGGGGACACGTTGGACACTGAACTATAAACCGCTTCAGTCTGTTACACATTGGGGGACACGTGGACCCTGGACTAATAAACAGCTTCAGTCGTTACCACATGGGGACCCGTGGGACACTGACTATAAACAGCTTCCGTCTGTTACACATGGGTAACGTGGACCACTTGACTCTAACGCTTTCAGTCTGTTACACATGGGGGACACGTGGACACGCCTATAAAACAGCTTTCCGCTGTTACCACATTGGGGACACATGGACACTGACTATAAACCGCTTCCAGTCTGTTACACATGGGGACACTGGACACTGACATAAAACAGCTGCAGTCTTTTACACATGGGGAGAACATGGACACTGGACTATAAACGCTTCAGTCTGTTACAACATGGGGGGACCCGTGGACACTGACCTATAACAGCTCAGTCTTTTACACATGGGACACGTGGAACTGGGACTCTAACACAGCTTCAGTCTGTACACATGGGGGTACACGTGGTACACTGACTATAAAACAGCTTCAGTCTGTTACACATGGGGACACGTGGACACTGGACTATAAAAACAGCTTCAGTCTGTTACACATGTCGGACACATGGACACTTGACTATAAACAGCTTAGTCTGTTACACCTGGGGACACATGGACACTGACATATAAACAGCTGCCGTCTTGTTTACACATGGGGACACATGGACACTGGACTAATAAAACAGCTTCAGTCTGTTACACCATGGGGACACAGGACACGATCTAAAACAGCTTCAGTCTTTTACACATGGGGACACATGGGACACTGGGCCTATAAAAAAACAGCTGCAGTCTGTTGCCCGTCGGAAGTTCAAGATCTCTGAGGACACCTAAACCGCAGCACGTCTGTGACGTCAGCCCAGGCGTCAATCAGAGATCGTTGTGTTTGGACAGAGACTCACTCTGGGCGAACGCGTCACCATGACACCCAACCTGATCAGCTAATCGATGTGGGACTGTGATCGGTGTTTGTTTGTTTCAATGCGTTTCAATAAGTTCATTGAGCTCACTGTGTGTGTGTGTGTGTGTGTGGGTGTGTGTGGTTGTGTGTGTGTGTGTGTGTGTGTGGTGTGTGTGGCGCTGTGTTCACGGTCTGGGGACAGAGTGGACGTCTGATCTGTCCGCCTCTCTGCCGCAAGCTCTTCATTGTCTCCCCGGTTCTCTCCGCCTCGGTTCGGCTCCAGCCCGCCGCTCTCTGAACCGCCTTCTCGGCCGCTCTGTCCCCGGAGGGGGACGCAGTGTGATTCTCCGGCTGTGGTTCGAAGCGGGCGGGTCGCTCTGTGGCCTCGTCCCCGGCTGTGTGGCCGCCTCGCCCGCTGTACACGGAGGAGACCCGCTGGTGATCCTGAGCAGCGGCAGCCTGAAGCCCAGCGTCACCACCCTTCTTTCCTGGCCTGGCTGGTTCAGTTCTACTCGTCCTGGTGGGACCACTGCATCCAGTACTCCAGCAAATGGACGGCTCTGGCCCCGGAGTCAAAGGTTACCGGGAAGGTTTCTGTTCTGCTCTCTTTAAATGTCCAGGCTTTGTTGTGTCTGTCACGTGTCCTGTCCGGTTCGGCATCAGTCTATCGTACCTGCAGGGCACTCAGGAGCCCGCGGGCCTCAGGCATCAGGAGGTTCTGGTCGGTTGTACCTGAAACACACCTGAGCGTCAACATCCAATCAGCTGATTTCTGGACGGTCATCATCACAGAACGTTACCTGTTACTCCAGCCGCTGACAGACCGGCAGACAGAAGACAGACAAACAGACAGACAGAACAGGACAGGGACAGTGCTAACAGCCAGACAGACAGACCGGGACAAAGACAGACAGACAGGGACAGACCGACAGGACGACGGACAGACAGACAGACAGGACCAAACAGACCAGACAGGGAAGGCAGACAGGCAGTTGACATCAACTGAGTTCACCCAGGAATGCCCTGAACCAGACCGACCGGTTCAGGTGAGCTTTTCATAGTGAGCTTGTGGGAACCTGTCTGTCTGTCTGTCTGTCTGTCTGTCTTCTGCCTGCCTGTCTGTCTGTCTGTCTGCAGCCCATCTGTCTCCATCCCAGGGGAACCACCCACACAGCGACCAGCTGCTGCTTCAACAACCCCACACACACACACACACACCACACACCACACACACACACACACACACACACACACAGCCAGACAAAGCGCCTGTCGCCCCCTCTGACCCTGAGAGGACAGGACCGCTGGGAGAACAGCCAGCTGGGAGGACCGACTCCCCCAGGAGTCCTTCACGTCTGTCCTCTGCCAGCATTGCAGCTGCTCCGCCCAGCTCCTGTTCTGGCCAACACACACACACCTCCACACTGGAACCTGTCTGGGTGTCTGAAACCGTCGGTCTGTTTGCACCTTGTCTGGTCTGTCTGCCCCTGTCTGTCTTGTGAAAGGGGACGGCCGTTTGGCACGTGTTTTTCTTCATCAGCCCGTCGAGCTCACCTGTCAGCTGACAGCCGTTGCTCTCTTCTTCTTCTGCTGTTGTAACAGGGTTACAAGGACTTCCTGTTTCCTTCCTGTCTCTCTCTTGCTGCCACGTGATTGGCTGCTTATGACACAACTGGTGTTACCCAATGAAGTGGACCCTGGCTGTTTCTGAAATCACTCCTCACTCCCCTCCACAGGGATATAAATGTCGTGGACTATCTCGTGAGCTCGCAGAAAAAATGTTCGGAACCACTTCTCTTGGCGCCGGTAATTACGTCAAATGTAAAAAACGTACCCACATTAACGTAGTCTCACATCATTCTTGTCCATTTACTACTGCATTTTTATTCAAATAGAGTCTTTTGATTACTGTCCTGATGTTTTATTTCCGTGTTTTGTTTTATATTTAAGCATCACCTCATCCTCTCATTCCATTCCGCCGAAAAAAAAACATTTTACACCGTTATTTTAGAAAAACTCCTGTAGCGCTATTAGAAATGCCATCTACTGTCCGTACTGTTTGTGTTTATCAATAATTTCAATTATTTACTTTTTATTTTACTTTTTAATTTCAAATTTATTTCCATTTATTTTCAATTTCTATTTCCTTTCCGGCCCAGATAACTTCTGGCAAATGCATGATGGGATATCTTGCTTCGGTTTAGTGCCCATCGGGATGTTCATACATCTTCGCAGTGAACATTGTGGGCTACAGCAGTGAATAAGATTTGGTTAGGAGTGATGTCAGACACATGCCACGATGTATATTTATATTTTAAGTAAATGTCTCTTCTGTCCACCCCTTATGTCTGTGTCCACCTGTCTGTCTGTCTGTGTCCACCTGTCTGTTGGGGGTCCCCTCTGTCCACCCGTCTGTCTGTGTCCACCTGTCTGTCTGTCTGTGTCCACCTGTCTGTCTGTCTGTGTCCACCTGTCTGTCTGTGTCCACCTGTCTGTCTGTCTCTGTCCACCTGTATGTATGTTGTCCACCTGTCTGTCTGTCTCTGTCCACCTTGTCTGTCTGTGTCCACCGTCTGTCTTGTCTCTGTCCACCTGTTCTGTCGTCTCTGTCCACCTGTCTGTTCTGTGTCCACCCTGTTCTGTCTCTGTACACCGTCTCTCTCTCTGTCTAACCTGTCTGTCTCTCAGACTGGCAGCCTGCGTCATGTAGCGAGTGTTGGACTGCGCTCAGAGGAAAAACTTGACGTTCTGCAAAGAGTTCAGCATCAAGTTCTACCCACGTTTCAAAGGTACGTCCACACTATGTAGTACTACCGGTCAGAGTACTACCAGTCAGGATTTCACCTTACCCCACAGTACTACAGTCAGACCCCCCAGTTTACCTACCAACGACTCAGCCCACCCCACGCCTACACGACCAACGCACAGACCCCCGAACTACACCAACATAACAAGCACAACAAGCATGCAGCCAAGAAACCACCAGCTCCCACACCAGGAATACAGAACTCAGCCTAACCACACACACCACCAACTCATCCAAAAACCACCGCGCACACCCACAACCCACCCCACCCCAAGCACCACACGCACCCACCCCCGCAACAACAGCCAGTCAGACACCAACAGACAACCCACAAACACACCCACCACCCCCAAAGAACAACAGAACTGCACCACCCCCCCAACTACCCCCCACTCAACATCTCTCCTACCCACCACCAGATCCAGCCCCCCCGCCACCAAACCACTCCCCCACAACAAGCCACCCACCCCCCCACCCTTACTGCATACTACACGTAGGACTTACTGCAGTTCCTACAGTCAGAGTACTGCAGTCAGAGTACTGCAGTTACTACCAGTCAGAGTACTGCAGTTACACAGTCAGAGTACTGACCGGTCAGCGTCATACAGTTACTACATTAGAGTACTGCAGTACTCAGTCAGAGTACTACAGTCAGAGAGTATGCAGTACTTTTAAACAGTTTTCAGAGTACCTACAGTCAGAATACTGCAGTACTTACAGTCAGGGGACTACTGCAGTGCTTACAGTCCGAGTTATCCAGTACTTAACGTAGAGTACTTACAGTCAGAGTACTGCAGCTTACTTACGTCAGAGTTACTTCAGTCAGAGTACTACAGTACTCGTCAGAGCAGTACTTCAGTCAGAAGTACTGCCGTCACTACAGTCAGTGAGAGTTTACTGACAGTCAGATTACTCAGTATTACAGTCAGAGTACTGCGTATACGTCAAGTACTACAGTACATTACTAGCAGTACTAAGTCAGCGTCAGAGCATACTGCGATAAGTCACGTACTACAGTCAGAGTACGCAGTTACTACAGTCAGAGATGCTCTACAGTTCGCGATGTATTCCATACTACATTCAGAGTCTACAGTACTAAGTACAGAGTACTACAGTCAGAGTACTGCAGTACTACAGGCAGCGTACTACAGTACTAGCAGTCAGAGTTACTACAGTCAGAGTACTACAGTCCTAAAGTCGAGTACTACAGTACTTACAGGTCCAGAGTACTCCAAGTCAGAGTACTACAGTACTACAGTCAAGTACTACAGTCAGAGTACTGCCAGTACTACAGTCAGAGTACTACAGTCAGCGTACTACAGTACTACAGTCAGAAGCACTACAGTCAGAGTACTACACTACTACAGTCAGAGTACTACAGTCAGAGTACGCAGTACTACAGTCAGAGTTGCTGCAGGGGGCAGGAGGAGTCCCCCTGCAGTTTAATTTCTATGGCAGCATCACTAAGGGATGACCTGAAGCCAGCACTAACTATAAGCTCTATCAAAGAGGAAAGTCTTCAGTCTACTCTTAAAGGTTGACCGTGTCTGCCTCTGAACCCAGAATGGTAGTTGTTCCACAGGAAGAGGGAGCCTGATAGCTGAAAGTCTCTGGCTCCCAATCTACTTGGAAAATATAGGAAAAAACCACAAGGAAACCAACAAGGAACCCAGCGTCCTGAGAGCGCAGTTGTTCTAGAGGTGGTAGTAAGAAGAATTTAAATTCACTTTATGTGTCTTCAGTATTCAGGGCTCACGTCCAGAGACAGACAGAGGGACGACCTACAGAGGTGGAGACACATTGACATCACCACCTGTCTCACAACACCTGTCTCACAACACCTGTCTCACAACACCGTGTGACATACTGTCACAACATCTGTCTCACAACACCTGTCTTACAACACCTGTCTCCAACACCTGTCTCACACACCTGTCTCACAACACCTGTCTTACATCACCTGTGTGACATCACCTGTGTGAAATCACCTGTCTCACATCCACTGTGTCACAACCACCTGTCTCACAACACCTGTTCTCACATCACCTGTGTCACAACATCTGTCTCACAAACATCTGTCTCACATCACCGTGTCACATCACCTGTGTCACATCACCTGTCTCACATCACCTGTCTCCAACACCTGTCTTACATCACCTGTTTGTGACATCACCTGTGTGACATCACCTGTCTCACATCACCTGTCTCACATCACCTGTGTCACATCACCTGTCTCACATCACCTGTCCCAACACTGTTTCACGCGTTTCTTCAACACTGTCCCTTTGTACCTGTCTGTGTGTCTTCAGGTGCGACAGACACGATCCAGTCGTGAGTGAGGACAGTTGATGGTGAACATCCTGCAGAATCACACAAGCTGGACCAACCAGACCCCTGCCAACCTGGAGCCGTACAGGTACCAGAAACCAGAACCAGACGACCCGAGTCCAACATGAAGATACAAAGACCTGATTACATCAGCAAAACCTGTCTGCCTTTCTGTCTGTCTGCCGTCTGTTAGCTCTGCAGAGCTCCTCCCTCTCTTGGGTCAAAGGTCGGATCGTTTCATCGCCGTCATGTCGAGGATCAGGAGTGTACGTCGGCGAGAGGTGAGACAGGCTGAAGGAACAGGAAGTTCACCTGAGAGGAGAGGACTAACGGTCTGTTACTGTCTGTCTGTCAGGTGATCCTTGAACCTCCTGCAGTACTCAGGTGTGGAGGTGAGGCGAGCTCTGAGCTCTCGACTCCGCTCTGCTGACGCTCTCTGACACATCTCCACCTTTCCCTCCATCTACCTGCTTGCACCCGAATGCAACCCACACCCCACCTGCACAGGTGAGTCATTAGTAACAACCAGAACCATGAACCAACCAATACACAAACACTCAGACAACCCTAATCCTCCCCCCCCTCCCCCTCCCCTCCTCCCCCTTCTCCTCCTCCTCCTCCTTCTCCCCCCTCTCCCTCCTCCCCCCCCCCCCCCCCCCCCCCCCCCCCCCCCCCCCCCCCCCCCCCCCCCCCCCCCCCCCCCCCCCCCCCCCCCCCCCCCCCCCCCCCCCCCCCCCCCCCCCCCCCCCCCCCCCCCCCCCCCCCCCCCCCCCCCCCCCCCCCCCCCCCCCCCCCCCCCCCCCCCCCCCCCCCCCCCCCCCCCCCCCCCCCCCCCCCCCCCCCCTCCTCCTTCAGTCAGAAGCCGTTGCGTTTCTTCTTCTCCTCCTTGTTGAAGACGTTACCTGGTGTTCAGCGTGTTCAGTCTGGTAGCAGTTCCGTTGGAGGTCATGTGGAGGCGCTGTCAGACAAACAAAGCTCAGAACCCTGGAGAGACTTTGACAGGTCAGTGATCGGCCCGGCTCGGCCCGGCTCGGCTCAGAGACTCGTCAGTAAAGCTGTGTGTGTGTGTGTGTGTGTGTGTGTGTGTGTGTGTGTGTGTGCAGATCGAAGGTGTACACAGCTGATCTGGAGTCAGCACTTCATTACCTGCTGAGGGTCGAGTTGGCTACCCATAATACCCTGGAGGGGGAGGAGCTAAAGATATTTAAGGACTTTGTCACTTTGGTTGCCAAGGTAACAACATAGCAGAGACACACCTCCTTTAAAAACTACAGTACCCATGAGCCTCAGCTGTAGAGAACAAATCAGTCATCTGCAGCTCAGTGAAGCTCTGTGATTGGCTGAACCCTGTCTGTCTGTCTGTCTCTTCCTGTCTATCTGTCTGTCTGTCTGTCTGTCTGTCTCTTCCTGTCTGTCTGTCTGTCTGTCTGTCTGTCTGTCTGTCTGTCTGTCAGTTGTATCCAGGTGGGGGTTCTGTGGTGAAGCTGATGGAGACTCTCTCTGATTGGCTGCACAGTCTGCCACTGCAGCGAATCCCGTACCAGGCCATCCTGGACCTGGTGGACAACAAAATGGCGGTGAGACACACACACACACACACACGCACACACACATGCACACACACACACACACACACATGCACACACACACACACGCACACACACACATGCACGCGGAGTAGCAGCTAACTTCCTGTTTCCTGTCCAGATCTCAGGTGTGTTCCTGGGGGCGGAGCTTCGCTGGGTTGGTTGCCAGGGCAGCAGGGCGGGGCTTCGAGGTTACCCATGTTCCCTCTGGACTCTGTTTCATGTCCTGACCGTCCAACATGAAGCCACGCCCACCGTGCTGGACAACACAGGTACACACACATACACACACACACACACACAGGTGCACACACAGGTACACACACACACACAACTGTACACACACACACAGGTACACACACACACACAACTGTACACACACACACACAGGTACACACACACACAGGTACACACACACAGGTACAGACACACACACACAGATACACACACATAGGTACACACACAGGTGCACACACACACACACAGGTACACACACACACAAGTGTACACACACACACACACACAGGTACACACACACACAAGTGTACACACACACACAGGTACAGATACACACACACACAGGTACACACACACACACACAGGTACACACACACACACAGGTGCACACACACACACGCACACACACAGGTACAGACACACACACACACAGGTACACACGCACTGGTACACACACACACACACACACACACATAGGTATACACACACACACACACACAGGTACACACACACAGGTACACACAGGTACACACACACAGGTACACACATACACACATAGGTACACACACACACATACACACACACACACACACACACACTCAGGTACACACAGGTACACACACACACACACACACACATAGGTACACACACATACACATACACAGGTACACACACACATACACAGGTACACACACACACACAGGTACACACACACACACAGGTACACACACACACACACCTGTGTGAGGTCTGACCTGTCTGTCTGTGGTCAGGTCTGGACGGTGAGGCGGCTCCGGTTCTTCAGGTGATGCGTCGTTACATCAGAACGTTCTTTGGCTGTGAACAGTGCGGCCAACACTTCGAGGCGGCCGCCGCCGCCAGCATGGGCCGAGTCCAGAACCAGGAGGAGCAGATCCTGTGGCTGTGGAACCAACACAACCGGGTCAACGCCAGACTGGCTGGTACACACACACTGCTAACTGCTAATGGAAGCTAACCATGAATCATTAGCTAGCTAGCTAGCTAATGCTAGTTCTGTTAACAAGACGGGAGCTAACCAGCGAGCTAACCAGCGAGCTAACCAGCGAGCTAACCAGCGAGCTAACTAGCAAGCTAACTAGCAAGCTAACCAGTGAGCTAACCAGCGAGCTAACTAGCAAGCTAACATATATCAGTTGTTACATTAGCATTGTGCTAACAACAGCTAACTTAAGACAGACGAGCTAACGTGTAGCATATCAGGGAAGGCTGCTCAACTGTGATTGGAGCACAGAGCGAAGAGGGCGGGGCTTATGAAAGGTCAAAACCGTCAATACTCTTTCATCAACATGCCTCCTTCTCTCACTCTCCTCCTCGTCCTTCTCCTCCCCTCCTCCTCCTCTCACTCTCCTCCTCGTCCTTCTCCTCCCCTCCTCCTCCTCCCACTCTCCTCCTCCTCTCCTCTCACTCTCCTCCTCCTTCTCCTCCTCCCACTCTCCTCCTCCTTCTCCTCCTCCCACTCTCCTCCTCCTCTCCTCTCACTCTCCTCCTCCTTCTCCTCCTCCCACTCTCCTCCTCCTCTCCTCTCCTCTCCTCTCCTCTCACTCTCCTCCTCCTTCTCCTCCTCTCACTCTCCTCCTCCTCTCCTCCTCCTCTCCTCTCCTCTCACTCTCCTCCTCCTTCTCCTCCTCTCACTCTCCTCCTCTCCTCCTCTCAGGCTCCCTCAGTGATGACCCCCTCTTCCCTAAAGCTCCCTGGCCGAGCCCCTCCCTCTGCTCCTCTTGTCACGAGGAGAAAAATGGCGTCCACGTTTGGAACCAGGAGAACGTGCTCCTCTTTCTCCGACGACACTACGGAGCCTCGAACGTCTCCCCCAAATACTCCCTTACTCCCCCACGACTCCTAGCACCACCTCCTAATCCTGATCCTGGTCTTGGACAGGAGGAGCACAGAGGAGCAGGAGGAGCAGGAGGAGGAGGAGGAGGAGGAGCAGAGGGAAAGGAGGTGGAGAGGAAAGCTGAGGAGCAGCCGGAGCTTCGACCTGAGGCTAAGAGGGAGGAGGAGAAAGGGGAGGCTGTGGGTGGAGGAGGTGGTAAAGGAGCAGGAGAAGGAGCAGCAGGAGGAGTCTGGATTCTGGGTCTGGGCTTCAACAGCGTGGACATGTCTCTGTGTGTGCTCCTCTACGTCTCCTCCTGCCTCTTCCTCATGCTCCTCTTCTTCTTCTTCAAAGTCCGCTCCAGGAGGTGGAAGCTCCGCTACGCCCGCCTCCACGTCTGACCCGGACAGAACCGGACCGGACTGATTTAGTCAGACCAGTTCACAGGTTCTGTTGAGCCGTAAAAGTCTGTGACCAGAACCGGACCATGTGGACTCACTGAGACTGAACCTGACCGGACCAGACCGGTTCTGCTGTGTTCACTTTGTGCCAAACGACAGACACACCTGTCCTCTCAAGCCCCGCCCCCTGTCCTCTCAAGCCCCGCCCCATGTCCTGTGTGTGTGTGTGTGTGTGTGTGTGTGTGTGTGTGTGTGTGTGTGTGTGAAACATGACCCTGTCCTGATGAACGGATCTCTGCAGTCTGATTGGTTGTTAATGATCAGCTGATCAGTGTTTTGACTTCCTGTTTCTTATTGAGGTCGTTGTGGGCGGAGCTGTCATCGTGCAGTGCATTGTGGGTGGACAGGTGTTCCTGTGACATCACAAGTTTGTTTTGTTATTTAAAACCATTCCAGGCCTTGAATATAAGGAACATTTTTTCAGACTTTTCAAGGATTTTCCAGGACTTTGAAGTTTGACGTCACCAACACGATGATGTCATCTTTCAGCTGATGACATCACAGTGACGTCATCTCTGAGCGTCGAACAAAAAGTTTCAAATATTTTGAATCCAACTTTAAATCAGTGTCACGATGTGAAAACCAAAAGGTTTTAAATGAACGAGTCAGAAAGTACAAAGGTTTTAAATGAACGAGTCAGAAAGTACAAAGGTTTCAGTCTTTTTGTTTTTGTTGTTTTATTTAAATATTCTAATTGGACCTCCGTCGCTCTTCAGTGTTTCAGGTGTCGTCAGGTAAACGGAATGATGTGAGTCTGATGCCGTTTTTTATCTGCCGGTCCATGAACACACCGTCCCTCTTCGTATATTTTAGTTTGTGTTTTCTGATTATGTTAATGAGATGTAAATGATCTGAATAAATCATGTTGCTCTAACGCTCTGACTCCTGTGTGGACTGCTGACCGCGTACTGACGAACATGTTGATCCTCTGTTAGTTAGCCTAGCTGCTAGGCTAACTAGCTAACGGCAGCTACAGTGAGTAGCAGTTAGCGGCTACCTCAGCTGCAGTTTGTCTTATAAACAAACGAACATTTGTTTCCTGTTTTATTTTGAAACTTGAACAATGAACGTTCATTAACGTACAGAACATGTTAGCATGTTAGCATGTTAGCTGGTGTTTTGACAACAGGTGTGAACTGAAGTCCTGAGAGCTGGTCACCATGGTGACACCAGGTGTGAACAAGGCATCAGTCACAATGCTAACATGCTAACATGCTAATGTTCATGTAAGTTTAGCACGTTAGCATGTTAGCATGTTAATATTAGCTAATTAGCAGGAAAGTCCAGATGAGGCTGATGGGATCGTTTGTAGTTCTGCAGGTGCCGACCTGATGGTGGCGCCACATGACGCATCAGAGGATCAATGAAGAAGTTAATAAAGTTCACAGACAGACAGGTAAACAGACAGAGAGACAGGCAGGTAAACAGACAGAGAGACAGACAGGTAAACAGACAGAGAGACAGACAGGTAAACAGACAGAGAGACAGGCAGGTAAACAGACAGAGAGACAGACAGGCAGGTAAACGGACAGAGAGACGGGCAGGTAAACAGACAGAGAGACAGACAGGCAGGTAAACGGACAGAGAGACAGGCAGGTAAACAGACAGGCAGGTAAACAGACAGAGAGACAGGCAGGTAAACAGACAGAGAGACAGACAGGTAAACAGACAGAGAGACAGGCAGGCAGGTAAACAGACAGGTAAACAGACAGAGAGACAGGCAGGTAAACAGACAGACAGACAGACAGGTTTGTTGCATAGCGTGCGTCTGTAGCATCGTTGACCTCGGCCATGTTTGTTGAGTCCACACCCTGCTCATTTACATATTTAGAGGTCTGCAGTCTGACAGAACCAGAACCAGAACCAGACACACACACACATGTAGACTTAGCTCACATGTGGGGACCTGGACCTCTGACCCTCAACGCAGACCTTTGTTCCATGTGGGGACGTTAAAGTGTCCCTGAAGGCAGCACGAGCCACACACACAGCTACTGTAAAAGACCTCCACCTCCTCCACCTCCACCTCCACCTCCACCTCTTCTACCTCCACCTCCACCTCCACCTCTTC
>NC_040021.1:19889522-19891313 GCF_000972845.2 Larimichthys crocea
CCTCCCCCTCCACCTCCTCCACCTCCACCTCTTCTACCTCCACCTCCTCCTCTTCTACCTCCACCTCCACCTCCTCCACCTCCACCACCTCCACCTCCACCTCTTCTACCTCCACCACCTCCACCTCTTCTACCTCCACCTCCACCTCTTCTACCTCCACCTCCACCTCCTCCACCTCCACCTCTTCTACCTCCACCTCCTCCACCTCCACCTCCACCTCTTCTACCTCCACCTCCACCTCCTCCACCTCCACCTCCACCACCTCCACCTCTTCTACCTCCTCCTCCACCTCTTCTACCTCCTCCTCCACCTCCACCTCCTCCACCTCCACCTCTTCTACCTCCACCTCCACCTCCTCCACCTCCACCTCTTCTACCTCTACCTCCACCTCCACCTCCTCCACCTCCACCTTCTCCACCTCCACCTCTTCTACCTCCACCTCCTCCACATCCACCTCTTCTACCTCCACCTCCACCTCCTCCACCTCCACCTTCACCACCTCCACCTCCTCCTCCACCTCCTCCACCTTCACCCTCACCTCCACCTCTTCCACCTCCTCCACCTTCACCTCCTCCATCACCACCTCCTCCACCTCCTCCACCTCCTCCATCACCACCTCCATCACCACCTCCTCCATCACCACCTCCTCCACCTTCACCTCCTCCACCTCCTCCATCACCACCTTCACCACCTCATCCACCCACCAGACAGACACCCACCCGTCTGTCTGTCTATTTGAAACTCTTCTGAACTATCAGTGATGATGGAAGCTGAGGCAGCAAAAAGCTGAGTGTGTGTGTGTGTGTGTGTGTGAGTGTGTGTGAGTGTGAGTGTGTGTGTGAGTGTGTAAGTGTGTGTGAGTGTGAGTGTGTAAGTGTGTGTGAGTGTGTAAGTGTGTGTGAGTGTGTGTGTGTGTGAGTGTGTGTGTGTGTGTGAGTGTGTGTGTGTGAGTGTGAGTGTGTAAGTGTGTGTGAGTGTGTGTGTGTGAGTGTGTGTGAGTGTGTGTGTGTGTGAGTGTGTGTGAGTGTGTGTGAGTGTGAGTGTGTGTGTGTGTGAGTGTGAGTGTGAGTGTGTGTGTGAGAGGCTGGCACACAGTCGCAGTATGCACGCTATGTACTCGGCATGCCAACTCAGCCTCAGCACTGCAATGCAGCGCTGTGCATTTGGCCAAGTCATGCCACACACACACACACACACACACACACTTATACATAGACACACTGATACACACACACATGGATGTGTGTGTGTGTATCAGTGTGTGTTTATTTATATTTGTCTCGTTCATATTCAACCTTGCAGTGTCTGTCTGTCTCTCTCTCTCTCTGTCTCTCTCTCTCCCCTGTCTCTCTCTCCCCTGTCTGTCTCTCTCTCTCTCTCCCTGTCTCTCTCTCCCCTGTCTCTCTCTCCCCTGTCTCTCTCTCTCCTCTCCCTGTCTCTCTCTCTCTCTCTCTCTGTCTCTCTCTCTCCTCTCTCTCCCTGTCTCTCTCTCCCCTGTCTCTCTCTCTCTCTCTCTGTCTCTCTCTCTCCTCTCTCTCCCTGTCTCTCTCTCCCCTGTCTGTCTCTCTCTCTCTCCTCTCTCTCTCCCTGTCTCTCTCTCCCCTGTCTGTCTCTCTCCTCTCCCTGTCTCTCTCTCCTCTCTCTCTCCCTGTCTCTCTCTCTCCCTGTCTCTCTCTCCCCTGTCTCTCTCTCTCCTCTCCCTGTCTCTCTCTCCTCTCTCTCTCCCCTGTCTCTCTCTCCCCTGTCTGTCTCTCTCTCTCTCTCTCTCCTCTCCCTGTCTCTCTCTCCCCT
>NC_040021.1:19892303-19894388 GCF_000972845.2 Larimichthys crocea
CCCCCCCCCCCCCCTCCCTCCTCCTCCTTGGCTGTCTGCTGTGTCTCTACCTCCCCCCTCCTCACCCCTACACCCCCCCCCTGTGACACACCAGACGATGCGTTGACTGAGCGGAGGAGAAGAAGAAGAAGAAGAAAACCTCTCCCAGCCCGCCGTCCTCCTGCTGCTGCTGCATGGAGGAGAAGAGGAGCAGAGAGGAGGTGAGGAGCTGTCTGTCTGTGTGTCTGTCTGTCTGTCTCACATCCATCCTCTCCTAACTGTATCTGTACTGTCTGTCTATCTGTCTGCCACCCGTCTGTCTGTCTGTCTGTCTGTCTGTCTGTCTGCTGCACTGTAAACAATAATAACCCTGAACTGAGCTGAACTCTCAGACAGACTGAACTCACCTGGACCGGACTCTGCTGGACTCTGCTGGACTCTGCTGCTAGACTGTAAGTGTTACTGTGCCGGGCTGTCCTGGACTGTTCTGTACTCTGACGTACCGGGCTGGACTCTACTGTACTGCTGATTCAGGATCAGACTGATTAACATGATGTGTGTGTGTGTGTGTGTGTGTGTGTGTGTGTGTGTGTTCACTGTGATGTCACACACACACAGTTTACTGGAAACCAGATCGTCCCACTCCAGAACCAGGTTCTGTTGTTAACCTTGACGACTGTCATTTGTCTAATTTAGATCAAATGTTTTCATGGTTCTGTTGGTTCTGATTGAAAGTCCAGATTCTGGTTCTGTTTGTATCAGAGTGACTCTGAGTATAGAAGTTCTCCAGTGGTCTAAATGTTCTGATCCAGTCTACAGAGTTTTAAGTTGTTTTGAAATGAGAAAGAAGCTTTATTGATACAAACAAAAACACCAGAGACGGAACTGGGCCGGACTAAACTAGATTTGGATCAGAACTTTTCAAACAGTTTTTTAGAATTTTAGAGTTTTAAAACATGTGATGAAGAGACTCTGGAGTTCTGTTCTGGACGGTATCGTCTGCATAGAAACGCATCGCAACGCGTAGCTGGAACATTTAAATTTATAAGTAGAGTTGTTTATTGTTGTTGTTGTTGTTGTTGTTGTTCTGTTTGATGTTTTCAGGTTGTTTGTACGTTTATAATGAAGCTGAGGTGAAGGTCGTCTGTTTTATAAAACATACCATGTTAATATTTAGAAAAAAATAACAAAAGAAATCTAATCAATTAAATAAAAATAATCCTAAACTTTATTTATACAAACAAAATCTCCTGATCATGTTTTATTGTTTAAAAACAAACTTTATATGATGAAATAATTCTGGTTCAGGATGGTATCATCTGCATAGAAACACATCGGAACGCTGATTTACAAACTTTCCTCCCCTCTCCTCCTTCCATCCTCTCCTCACCTCTCCTCCTTTCCTCCCCTCCTCCCCTCCCCTCCTCTCCCCTCCACACTTCTCCCCTTGTATTCCATCATCTTGTAGACTGAATAATTGTGTTTTGCCACCATCACTGTAATGCATATCTCTGCGATTATCCAGATGTGGTTGACACCATAATCCATATGCCCGTGACAACGAGTACAGATGGTTGTATAATTGCGAGCACACGGCGGCGATCAGCCTGCTTTGTAATCAGATTCATAGTTATTTCTTGTGGGTGTTCACCACTTGATGTTTTCAGATTCATCCCCATCAGATGCCACTGGAGTCTCATTTAGAGTGGACCTCAGAGTCTGATAATTAGATACAGATAAGGGTATTTATTCAGCTCCAGATCTGGCTCATTGAGTGGTGACATATTGGCCTGCTGGCAAGCACTCCAATCCTATTTGTTTCTCCTCAGTTTGGATGGTGGAGATAAGGTTTCCACTGAGCCACGCACAGAGGGAATTTCTCACTCTGAAGTGGCCGAGATATCGACCTGTGAAAGTGACTGGTTTCTCCACCAGTGTATTAAAAATACATCTGAATTTAGTGGCTTGAAGCTCATATACTGTATCACAGCTCATTTTGGATGATTGCTCTATTGCACGTAAAATGCACATGATCGGTTTCTAACACCAAATGTCAGATGGATTTCCCCCTTTTTCTCCATTCCTACACACACTTGTGTACTGTTG